>NC_139232.1:85571881-85872040 GCF_977018435.1 Lepisma saccharinum | reverse complement strand
CCTATCAGGATAAGCGATATCGACGATGACGATGCTCGTGTAATAAATCTCCTTCTAATTTCAAACGAGGATGTTCATCACTATACGCTAATTCGTTCACTATCACGTTTGGTCAGAAGTCAATCAACCAAGCATAAAAATTGCATCGAAGTTTGCCCGAGATGCCTAACCACGTTCGACGATCGTGACCGACGTGATCATCAAAATCTTCATAGTCGTCAAATTGCTCTGGAGAAACTTGCCGAACATAAAATTTACTGCGGTGACAACAGACCAACTTGCATGTTGATGCCGAAATCAAAAGAGGTCGAAGAATTTAGGATGCATAAGGCATTGTTCGAACATCCTGCAATCATCATTGCTGATTTTGAGTCTTTTCTCAAACCGTTGTCGTACTGCGAACCAGACCCCGAACTTTCATCCACAACACCGTATCAGTTGCACGAAGCCTCGAGTTTCGGATATGTTGTCGTGCGACAGGATAGGATAGATGAACCGTATGTTTACCGAGGACCAGACGTAATCAAACATTTTTTTGAAAAGATGGTTGAAGAGGTTGAGACCATTGGCAGCCTCTTACGCGAATCGAAACCAATGCTTCCATTATCCAGCGATGAACTTCAATCTCACAATAACATTGAAACGTGTCCGGTGTGCGATCAACGTTTCACCGACGAGAACCGGAAAGTATTTCACCACAATCACTTCACCGGAAACTACATCGGTGGAATCTGTAACACGTGTAATCTAAAAATCCAAAAACCTACGTTTGTCCCCATATACCTTCATAATGGCAGCGGTTACGACTTCCATATCTTAATTCGGAATCTTGGATATGATAGACAAAAGATAAATATTCTAGCAGAGAATGAAGAAAGGTACATCAGTATCAGCAAGCGAGTATTGATTCCGGGAACAAACGAAACTGTGGAGATGAGATTTTTAGATTCTTACAGATTTTTATCTGCGAGCTTGGACGCTCTTGCAAGCAAACTTTCGGCTGAACAATTTAGAATAACGAGAGCTAATTTTCCCACCGTAGACATAGAAATGATTAGACGTAAAGGGATTTATCCTTACGAATATGTTAGCGATAATTCTAAATTTAACGACGACACTCTTCCACCTCAAAAAGAATTTTACAGTCGACTCAGAGAGAAAGGAATCACGGATGATGAATACGAACACGCGCAACGGATGTGGGACAAATTAGGATGTAGGACACTCGGCGATTATCACGATGCCTACTTGAAACTGGACGTGACAATACTCGCGGATGTTTTTCAAGCATTCAGGAAAACGTCGGCGAATATTTACAAATTAGATCCTGCATATTTTTATGGTCTCTCGGGCTTAGCGTGGTCTGCCATGTTATTACAGACAAAAATAAAACTCGAATTGATACCGGACGTGGACATGTTATATTTTATCGAGAGGGGGATACGAGGTGGAATGGTGCAATGCGTACAGAGACATGCAAAAGCAAATAACGTTCACATGACAGAAGAATACGATCCTAACGAACAATCGAAATACATATTTTATGTGGATGCAAATAATTTATACGGACATGCTATGATACAAAAACTTCCTTACGGCGGGTTCGAATGGGTGGATACCACTTCCATTAACATTAATAATTTCAACGACTGTGAATTTGGCTTGTTTATAGAGGCAGACCTCGGATTCCCCGACCATCTACACGATTACTTCAAAGATCTACCTCCTGCACCCGAACTAAAATGTTCGCCTGATTCAAATCAACGTAAGCTTCTGTTAACATTGGATAGGAAAGAGAGATACGTTCTCCATTACAAAAATCTTCAATTCTTAATTGAGAAGGGAGTTCAAGTAATAAATGTGAGAAGAATAATGAAATTCAAACATTCCGAGTGGTTAAAACCTTACATTGAAAAAAATACGTATCATAGAACACGCGCCACGTCAGATTTAGATAAAGATTTTTTTAAACTCATGAATAATGCTGTTTACGGAAAAACAATGGAGAATGTCAGGAAGCACGTGGACGTGAGATTAGTTCCCGATTCAAATAAATGTAGAAAATTGATAGCATCGCCGACATTCAAATCACGAAATATATATGATGAAAACCTGGCCCTGTTTGTGATGGATAAAAAAATAATCAAGTTCAACAAACCAATCTACGTGGGGGCGACGGTTTTGGATTTATCTAAACTGCATATGTTTGAATTTCATTATAATGTCATGAAACCCTTCTATAACGAAAATATAACACTTTTGTACACGGACACGGACAGTTTTATTTATTCCGTACAGACATCTGACCTCTACAACAATTTGAAACAACCGAAAATGATTGATCATTTCGACACATCTTCCTTCCCTCAACCAAACAGATTTGATCTCCCTTCTCGCAATAAAAAAGTGCTTGGTAAAATGAAGGATGAATGCAACGGAGAAATCATTCTGGAGTTCGCCGGCTTACGTTCCAAAATGTATGTGGTGAAAACAGAAACCAGCATCACCAAAAAAGCCAAAGGTGTTGGTAAAAATACCGTGAAAAACAAGCTTGTGTTCGAGGATTACATCAATTGCCTCTATTCACAGTCGAGGATTCTACGTTTGGAGACAAGGATACAAAGCGTAGACCACGTGCTTACCACAAACAAAGTTAAGAAAATTGCGCTGGATCCGCATGACGATAAAAGATGTATTTTGTCTTGCGGAATCCACACGTTGCCTTGGGGGCACTGTCGTTTAGAAATTAGTAAAAATTGTAGGCAATGCAATTGAAAAAAAAAAAATAAACTTTAGCTGTCTCACATACACGATAAATAACTAGCAAAGGACAATGAATCTTTTTGGTTTCCGAAAGCAAACAATGGAGGCTGTACACCGCACGACGACAGATCATGAATTTCTACCTTCCGTGTTACCTAAACTCAACGGTCTGTTGATCATTCACCTCAACAGCATTTGGACGAAATTGGATGACGATGTGGGCAAGATGTTTTACGTCTTCAATAACAATTTACATTTCTACGAAATTCCGATCGACGGGAAACTTCAAATCACCGTGAATCCGGAAAACGCAGGCGAAATCAAAATTTCTACCGGCAAGAACATTTTTCGAATCAAGCACGACAAGATGCTTTCTAACATTACGTACGATGTGTCTGCAGGAGATTATCTTTACGTGGAACTCCTCGGAGACTACGACAAACTTATTCCTCTCTTCGTAGAATTACGAATCGTCTATCCTATTATAAATAACCATTAACAAAATGCCTAACGACATTTTCGGCAACACCAAGCGTGTAGACCACGCAGAAGAGATTCTCATGTTGGACATTCGAGTTAAGAAGTTGAGGACCGATTTGATCGCTTTGCAGGAGACCTTAAACAAAAGTTTAGAGTCGGAAATCGCTACGCTCCAAACGCAATTTCTCGACCCCATTCTGAAAATCGATTCCGAACTGAAAACGCTCATAAAAAATTATGTCGACGTACCTTCTTACGACAACGTTCAAAATATACAGTTGAGCGTGGATTCGCTTCAAAATGATTTGGCCAAATTACAGCAATTTCAATCGAAAAATGAAGATTTGGAAAAATTGAAACTCGAAATCGAAGAACGAACTTCCGCAATAGAAAAGAATTTCTCTGAACTTCAAACCGTCGTGAACGATATTGATGTAGAACGCTTGCATGTCGTCGTTTCCAAATTACAAGAAGAATTCACCAGCACGTTGGAAGAAATTAAATCCAAGTTGCAGACTTTGGAAGATACAATGACGAACCTACCATCGTCGGACGAACTGCAGGTCATCGGTAAAAGCGTCGCGAACATAAAAATTCAATTGGAGGCCTATCGAGATTTCGAACACATTCAAACCACCATCGCTACGCTTCAGGCGTCCTTGGAATTGATCAACGAAGAAATTAAAAATATTCACGCTGAAGCGAGAGCGTTGACGAGCATTCAAGACACGTTGAGCGCGGTTCAGCAGAAGATCGAATATTTAGAAAATTTGAACGTCGAAACGAATCTCGCTCATTTTCATCACGTACTCGACAACATACAGGGTGACTTGGAATCGTTACGGACGAGCGTGCCTTCGAGCGAAGATTTGGAAAAATTGAAAACGGCGGTGACGGCACTATCCGATTCGAGCGACATCAAAAGTTCATTGAGCGATCTCGAGAGTAAAGTGGCCAATCTCCCCACCTCCAAAGAATTGCACGCTTTGAAAAGAAACATATCTCGAATGCTGAAACGACTAGAAACGGAAACGGCGAACGTGGAACAGATTCGAGACGAAATTAGTTCGCTGGTGTCGACGCTGCCCACTTCGCAGAGCGTCGCCGACCTTCACATGCAGTTTACAGAGATGCGAAGCATCGTGAACGATCTTACCGAGAAGAGCTCGAAATTGAATCAAGTCGAGAACCTTCAGAACATCGTCGTCAACATCAGAGATCAAGTTGGAGTGCTGGAATCCACGCAGGAATCGACGCTGGCTTCTTTCGGTGCCAAGTTGCAAGAACTCAACGAAAACTACAAGCAGTTGAACGTGGAAGTGAAAATCAAACCGTCGTTTTCTGCCGTAACGGATACCATAGTCGAGCATTTGCTGCCCATCGAAAATAAACTCGGACAAGTTCACAGTAATCTGCTCGGCGTCGACACTAAATTCGCTGAACTGCATTCTCTGCAAGCCATCGAAATCAACAGCGTACCCAATCAACAAAGAATCTCCACGTTCGTCGAAGGTAACAAACTGTACATGTTACATCCTTATCATCCGTACTACAAGTTTCTCCTCGATGGCACGATTCAGATAAACGAATTTTCGTACTGGTCTCACGGTAGAAAAGCTAGCGTTCCCACCATGACTTTGATATCGAATCGTGGTGTCCAGAAAGCAGGAAACATTCCTCTGGCACGTTGGAACGAAACGCGCAACATATATGAAATACACGAAGACGAAGATCTCACCGTTTTCGACGTGAGTGCCGGCGATAAGCTGATCATTCAAAACACGAGCGAAGTGCCACCCTCTTTGAATCCCATCACGCTTGTGCTTCTCTTGAAACGTAATCTCTAAGAAAATGTCTAGGCAAGCCATCGTCGAAGAATTGCATAAACCTGCGCGCCGTAACTACGAACGTTTGGCTGTGGTAACCAAGGGCATCGACGACCTCTGGCAAAGCGACCTCGTGGAGATGAGTAGCGGCAATTTGAAAAACGTACATAAATTGAACAAGGGCAACAAGTACCTCCTCACCGTCATAGACACATTTTCGAAATTCGCATGGGCTCTACCTTTGAAGGCGAAAACGGGAACGTGCGTCACGGAAGCATTCAAATTAATTTTTCGCGAAAGCGGCGGCAGACGACCACGGTTTCTGCAAACGGACAACGGTAAAGAATTTTACAACGCCGTATTCCAAAAGTTTATTCAAAAACACAAGATTCGACATTATTCGACTTTCAGTCACGTCAAAGCCAGCATCGTGGAAAGATTCAATCGAACCTTGAAAACACACATGTGGAAACGATTCACGCTTCGGGGAAATTACAAATGGGTCGACATCCTGCCGGAACTCGTCGACACCTATAATGAAACGGTACACAGAACGATAGGCATGAAGCCAGCCGACGTTACCAAGTCCGACGAGCAGCGTTTAATTTCTACCGTTTACTGTCCAAAGTACACACCCACGACAAAAAAAGCTAAATACAAAATTGGAGACCAGGTGAGGATCAGCAAATTCAAACGCACCTTCGAGAAGGGCTTCACAAAAAATTGGAGCACGGAACTCTTTACGGTGGTTCGAGTTCTACCTGGAAACCGACACACGTATATAATAAAAGATAGTAGCGGCGAGATTTTGAAAGGAAGATTTTACGAAGAGGAACTCTCTAAAACAAAACACCGCGACACGTACCTCATCGAGAAAGTATTGCGTAGGAAAGGTGACAAACTTTTGGTCAAATGGCTGGGACTTCCGGAAAAGAGTTGGATCGACGCGAACGAAGTGATCTTGTGAGTACGTGGAACGTGGTGAAGCGTCTACCGGATCCGGAAAGTCAAACGAAGAAAAAGAACGGCGAGTTGCTTCCCGACAGCATCCGCTGTCTGATCGTAGGTCCTTCGGGGTGTGGGAAAACGACACTGCTCGTGGACAATTTTCTCCTCGCACCGAATTGGTTAGATTGGAAGAACAGGCACCTGTACGTGTTCTCGAAAAGTTTGGAGCAATCCAAATACCAGCAACTGATGAAACTGTACGATGGTCTGGACATTGCAACGTTTGCCTCGGAAATAAAACCACTCGACGATTGTCGTGAAAATTCAGTCGTTGTGTTCGACGACGCCATCCTGGAAAATCAAAATGAAATTCGCAACTTTTTCACGCAAGGTCGTCACAAAGGAATGGATTGTTTTTACCTAGCTCAAACGTTTTCCAAAATTCCAAAACAGTTAGTGCGCGACAACGCCAATTTCATATGTTTGTTTCGTCAAGATCACACCAACCTCAAGCATGCGTACGATGACTACGTAGGCGGAGACATGAACTACAATCAATTTTCGGAAGGCTGCTGCTCTACTTGCTGGAACGGTGACGATTTCGGATTCGCGACGATCGACATGACGAGGAAACCCAACGACGGAAAATACAGAAACAAAATCAACGACTTTCTAAACGTTGCAACGTTGTGAGAAACGACGTATATAAATAACGTCATGACGAAACGAAAAATCGAAGACGAAAATCTCAAGCTTCGCGATTACCTCGCGAAACGCTTCAAAGGTTGGAAATCCGAGAATCGCGGATTCTACGAAGAGAAGAAACGTCAGGATCAACCCGTGATCGATGCCATCAGCGGTCTAGGTAAAGAAATTAAAAGTGTCACGGAACAAAATAAAAATTTGATTAATGAACTCGTACCGCTCGCAGCTAAAAGTTACGCCGTACCCACGCCTATTTCGAGCATTCCTTCGACGCCGTTCGAACTGAAGGATGCACCGGCACGACGTCGAGCCATAGGTAGCACGTCGTCGTCTTCGGATAAAATCGAGTTGGGACCTTTGGCACGAGACTACCTGAGCACGGGGAAATTCGACAAGGATGAAGTGTTCGGATTGTATCCCAGCATGGAAACCAGCGAAGGCGGCGGTGTGGTGTGGAAGATTGGGAAATCGAAGGTGACCTTCGAAGGCAACGACATTAAAGTCAATTTAGGCGACAAGGATAGTTGGAACAGGTATCCGGGTACGGTGGGACTGTGGGAACTCGTCGCCAAAAAGCAGCCGAAAGATTACACCGACGAAGATTACCAAAGTTACAAGGAAATTCTGATCATGACGGATGCCTTGTACCAGAACAACGACGCCTCGCAGAATAGGGTGAAATCGAGCAGCGGCGAGAAGTACAGGAATCTCATCAAACCGATTTGGAACCAGGTCAAAACAGGCAGCGGCGTCAAACGCTACAACACGTTACCCAAAGAATTCGTTTGGGTGGACGACGTTAGGAAACTCGTGGACCGATTGTTGGTGATAGCCGGCGAAGAGAATGCAGGCAACCGTAATTTCTACAATGAGAAGGTTGGCATCGTGGACATGATCAGCACGAAACTTTCCAACTTCATCGTGAACGACGACAAGGGCATAGGTTACCTGATCAAAATCATCAACACGCTGCCTCCGAAATTTTGGAACGTGGCCGAAGGAAAGGGACTCGTGAACGACATCATCAACAAGTTACCTTTCGAGATGCATTTACCTGGCTACCAGTACTGCGGGCCGGGTACCAAACTCGAGAAAAGATTGGAGAGAGGAGACAAGGGTGTGAATCCGTTGGACGCGGCATGCAAAGATCACGACATCGCCTACAACACCACGCAGACGGATCTGGACGCACGTCACGAAGCAGACAGAAAGTTAGAGCACGCAGCTTTCGAAAGGTTCGTGAGCAGAGACGCATCGCTGGGTGAACGGGTCGCCGCACTGGGTACCACCATCGCCATGAACACGAAACAAAAATTGGGGTGGGGTATATAAATAACATACCGTAAAAAAAACTTGATATATAAATAACACACATCGTAAAAAAATAATTTTTGGTATATATAAATAACACACATAGTGAAAAAAAGCAATTAAATTTCTCTCTAACACTCTGACAACTAAAAAAATGAGCGATCTCCAAGCATTAAAACAAATGCTAAATTTGTCAGTCGAGTATGTAAAAATTCAGGAATTGGAAGTCGACAAACCTTACACGATAACTTCCGGTTCAATCGTTTCTACCCAGTATGGTCCCAAGGTACGCCTGTTGCTCAACGCACAATACAGTCTATTTTTACCAGATCGATACGCTAACATGTTATCCGACGAGAAGCTATCTATTTTAATCGAGAACAAAACTCGAATCGTATACAAGGGGACAAAGGAACTTCTTGGCAAGAAAACGAAGCACGTAATAGAATTTGTGTAACGACTGCGAGGCCTTGAAAATATATAAATAACATACCGTAAAAAACTACACAAAAAAAATCTCAGAATATATATATAAATAACATACCGTGAAAATAACACATAGAGCATCAACATGAAGCCCAAGGGTGTCGTGTACCAGATACCATACTCCAATCTTAAAAATCTAGGTGCCCTCGATGGGTTACTCACCAAGAAACAACGTGAGAAGAAACGTTCTTGCTTGTCGAAAGGACATGGAATGAAATTGCTGCTCAGCACACCTCAATTGAAAAGATTGCAGCGTTCGCGGAAACAGCAAAAAATCGGAGGTTTCATATTCAGCATCCCGGCCATCCTGGCAGCATTGGGGGCCGTTGGAAGTTTGGCCGGCGGAAGTGCCGCCATCGCGAAAACCGTCATCGACTCGAAGAAGAACAAGGCAGAATTGGAAGAACAGAAACGTCACAACCTGGCCATGGAGAAGAAGGGGAAGGGCGTGATGAAGAAGTTTAAAAAAAAGAAACAGAAGCACTCACCAACCGAGACATTGAATCTCTGATCGAACCGTTTCAAATCAAACACTTCAGAGGAGTTTTCATGTCCGACTCGTTACCTTCAAGCGTTAAAAAAAAAGAATGCGGAGTAGTCAACTTGGACGGTCAAGAAAATCCAGGCACGCATTGGATATGTTACCACAAAAATGATGATAAAGCATTCGTTTTCGATTCTTTCGGAGGTGTTCCACCTACAAATTTAATTCATTATCTGAAAACAAACAAAACCTCCATATACTACAACGACGAACGCATTCAAGATTTCGGAGACGTGAACTGCGGTCATCTCTGCCTCTCCGTGCTCGCATTTCTCTCTAAAATAAATAACCCTACGATCGAGGATTTCCAGAAAGCATTGTGGAACCTCAAACAGCATCACTAGGATGGGCGTGTTCCATCTCACGAGCGAATCTTCGATCTTGAAACTCACGCTGCACGACGACATCGTCTATCCTAAATCCGTGGCTCTGCGTGCATTCTACAGCATGTACCTCATACCTAACGTCACCCAGCACAACAACAAAATTAGCGTCGGAAGCGAACACATCGTCGTCACGCCAGGACAATACAATCTTTCCACTTTGCAAGCTCAATTACCCAAAGGCACGTACCTTTCTCAAAATTCGGTCACGCACAGAGTGGAAATCCTATCCGCTACGGAGACCGTGGACCTGGGCACCATAGGAGAACTTTTAGGTTTCGAGAACGACACCAAACTCGAAGCTGGCATCAAGCACGTAGCAACCAACATTCCTAAATTCTTGGCCATAGAGACTCTGAACGTACACTGTAACGTGGCCGAAGGTATGATCACGAAATCTTCGGACGGATTGTTAGGAAGTCACAAGCAGACGGGAATCATAGCCACTTTCAAACCAAGTTCCGAGTTCATGGAACCGATCATCTACACGCCCTCTTCGCCGATCTATTTTCCAGTATGTCGCAACCGCATAGACGACATAGAGTTGGTGGTGACGAACGAGAAAGGAGACGTGGTGGATTTCGCAGGTGCCACTACGACGGCCATCGTGGAGATCAACGTATAATAAATAACCATACATGTAAAATGGAGCAAATCGAAAGTTACGAATTGCAATCTTTCCCTCCCAACCGTCGCACGTTCGCCAATCTCAACGAGGCAAACAGGGAGATCGAATACGACGTGGACGTAGGCGACGGGTTTATTCATCCTCACAGAGCGGACCTCTACCTTCAATTCGACGTGGTGAAGAAAGAAAGCGGAGACGCGTTTCCCGCAGCAGCAAACTTGATACTCGTGGACAACTTCGTGCCTCACCTGTTCTCGCAGGTGGAGGTGAGGAAACACAACACCGTCATCGACAGAATAGATTATCCAGGCATCACGTCGACGGCAGTGGGAACGTTAAAATTATCCAAAACGGACGCAGCGTACTACCAGGCCGGGGGATTCGAAGCCGGAACCAAAATATCGACGAAAAGTCACACGGTGCTCTTTCCCATGCGTCTGCTGCCAGGTTTCTTCTCGGATTACAAGGAGATCATGTGGAAGGGAGGACTGAGGATCACGTTTCGAAGAGCAGCCAACGACAACGACGCACTGATGCGATACGCTACTTTGGGTCCGGACGGCACCACGCCGATAGCCAACACTTTACCCGAAGCAGCGAAATGCGTCATCCGAAGCATGGAATTGAGAATGCCGGTGGTGGAATACGAAACGAACTACGCCCTCAAGTACAAAGCGGAGATCTTGAAAAGTCCGCAAGTGTCGATTCACTTTCACGGTTACCAGTGCGTGCAGAAGATGGCGTCGGGAAGTCACATGGAATTCGACGTAACGACGCAGTTCAACAACATACAGTTCGACATGCCAGATTTCGTCGTGGTGCTTTTTCAGACCGGGAGGGACAAGAATCAGGAAAAAGATTCCAGCAAGTTCGACGACTGCAAGATCAAGAACGTTTATCTGAAGAACGGACGCAACGAAGTGTTCCCGCGCGAGAATTACAACCTCGACGTGACCAAAAACGATTACCTCAAACTTTACGAAGCTTACACGGCTTACAAACGCGTGACCGAGGGAAGCGTGGACATGTATTACACGCCCAGCGAATTCAAAGCACGGAGACCCATGACCGTCATCAACACATCTAAGAGAAGGCAGGTGGTGGTCAACGATCGCACCAACATCAAGGTCGTCTGCGAGTTCCACGACGCGCTGCCTGCCGATACTCTATGCAGCGTCATCCTGATTGCAGAGAAGTCCTTCGTCCACGACGTGAAGAACGAGAGGGTGACGGAACAGTTTTAAAATTCATAAAAAATTGCCACATACTAAAAATCAACATCCAACACATTTTAGGTTATATAAAATTTGTGAAAACCTTATAATACTGAAATATTAAAACAAACGGAGTCCCCCTTGTAGGTTAGTTCGGTGCGTAAATAAAAAAAAATGATAGGTTAAGTTATATCACTTAGGATCGTGAGAAAATTAAAAAAATCGTAAAAAAAAAGATAGGTTAAGTTATATCACGTAACATCGTGATATACCTACCAAGTACAAATGGGGAAAAAAATGAGTGCGGTGAAAATTTGTACTAAAACATCGCTAAACGCTATAACATCGACAAAAAATTGTCAAAAATATGTCAAAAACTTATATTCGATTGATAAAAAAAAATACCTACAAAATATGATCCTCAAATAATAACGTTCAAACAGTACCTAAATAAAAAAAATGATAGGTTAAGTTATATCACTTAGGATCGTAAAAAAATTAAATAATCGTAAAAAAAGGATAGGTTAAGTTGTATCACGTAACATCATGATATACCTACCAAGTACGAGTGGGGGAAAAATGAGTATAGTGAAAATTTGTACTAAAACATCGCTAAACGCTAAAACATCGACAAAAAATTGTCAAAATATGTCAAAAAGTGATATTCAATTGGTAAAAAAAGACCATACCTACTAAGTACTACTTTGAAACCCCCCAATAGCACTACTCAAGCCTCTTGCTATTTTCCAATAAAAATGTCTAATCACAATAATAAGTTAGAAGAAATAACTCGCATTTTCACAATTACCAATATTCTCATCACTTCGAAAATTATTTTCCGGAGATAACTGCTATACTACAAGAAAGCAATTCAACACTGAAGTAAAAATCAACTACATGTATACCCAACGACAGTTAAAATATTGGAGGGACAGAATACTTAAAAATTGTTGTTTTACGGAAAATGAAGGTATGGTGTAGTGGTTAGAGTTCTCGATTGGGCTACTAGCGGTCCCAGGTTCAATCCTCCTCACGAGGTGTTCTTCTTTTTTCAATTATCCTTCTATTAATCAAGAGCATTGTGGCATTTATTTGCAATAGCAGTGCATACTGGCTATATTGTTCTGTATCTGGAATTTATATATATATATATATATATATATATATATATATATATATATATATATATAAATCCTTTGCGCAACAGTCCATGAAGGGCCTTGACGTACCTACCGACTGCCGGTCTCCCTCCCACGCTTTTCTTCGTCACCTCTAAGCGTGACGATCTGTAAGCAGTATTGGAATAACCTGTGGGTCAGCCCGACGTATCCCCAGCCGTTGATTTTCCCCATCTCACGTGTCCCTTGCAATTGTTGATATTGCATGATACACGAAACACACTCCGTGGTGATGTCGTTAGCACAGCTCCTCGCTACGGCGCCAGGTGTCTCGGGTTGAAATCCTGGCCTAGACATTGGTGTCATTTGTTATTTCATCATATCATCCTCATCTTTGCGATTAACCAAAGATGGCAGAAAAGCGAATTAAAATAAACCAAATCAATCAATCAATTATCGAGATATTTTAGAATGAGTAATCTTGAATTTCAGTCTGTCCATTATTTGTCTTAGTTAGTTTATAAATACTGTCAATGCTTCTTACAACATCACAAGTACGATTTATGTTTTAGATCTTGCTCAGGCAAGACTCCCAAGTTGTTGTTTTCAAGTCACCTCTCTTAACGAGGAACGCTAGTGGCAACCCTGCCACGCGCCCTTGGTAGTTATGTCAGAGCAAGCGTTTGCTGTGTTGGGTTGCATACGTACAGGATAGATTTTGAGCGTTTATAGCGCAGAAACTGAGCGTTTATAGCGCAGAAACTAAGCGCTTTCTAGGTAAACTTTAAAGGGAAAAGTTACTTGTTTTCATGATATCTACCAGCACCCAAGCTTTGTTGAAAGAGTTTTGCGACACCCTGGATATATAACCTGTATATTACTTTTAATTACATATACGAGAAATATACCTCTAATTGAAATTAATATTTTATTTTCTTCTGAGAAAGCACAATATAACTTAATTTAGTACGTCATGGTATTATGTATCCACAATTAATTAATGTTCGGCCTCGGTAGCCTATTGAATAGAGTGGCTGGCTCAAGATCTCGCTATTTAAGGCTTAATAGTTTGAATATTAGCCTGCGTATGAGTATTCGTATGTAAATCTCTCTTTAAAGTATCTTCCAATTATCAATCATAAGTCAAGGCTGCCAGTAAAACGACGTAACATAAGAAAAATGTTAATAACTAATGTAGTATCAGAATTTAAATAGCTCAACCGTTCAAAGCGTTAGATACATCTCAAGATGTTTCATTGTGCTGCGTCATCAGTAGACGTTCCTTGATTGCATTGATTTTTATTATTTAGCGTCGCTTTTCTGCCATTTTTGGCTAATCGCGACGATGAGGATGAGTGATGATATGATGAAGTTACAACCAGAACGAACATTCATGTCCAGACCGGGATTCGAACTGGTGACCTTTGTCGACATAGAGCGCTGTGATAACGACTTCGCCACAGAAATCCGCTGGTTTGCTTTTTTTATAAAATATACACTTTACATTTAGATATAAATATAGATTTTTTTGTGCTGCATTTCTCTAACTGTTGCTTACCTTAAATGATCCATCAGTGCTATAGTATCCAGAGTTGCCATATTGTCCTCCGCTGTTGTGAAACGCCTGGAGAGAATCCTGAGGACATATAAGATCAAGTTTTGTGACAATATGTTTGTAATAAAGGATTTTTGTAACATATCTGAAGACTTACTTTATAATGAAAAAGTTGCGACGGATCGTTACTTACTTTTTGTAGTACTAATGATTTGTACCCTAGTTCTATTTTCCATTTAGAGTAATCAGGGAAATTCAGCTCACTTTTTTGTTCCAGATTTTGTTTATGATCACATTTATTTCAAGGTGCCATGCAGGCACATTTAGGGGATATGGGAGTAGAGCCCCATAAATTCTTGATCTAGACCATTTTGGAGGTGATGTGATCAGCACCACTCTCTGGCCGCCTTTACCTCCCAGAGTTGCCCCCAGGTAACCATTGATTTGAGGCTGGGTGAGCCCCAGAGCCGCTCTATGCGGGGACAAAGCCGGAAAAATTCCGAACTTAGATCACCCATCCCGGGAATCGAATCTGGGTCTCCCGCGTGGCACCCGGACGCCTTACCGACTGGACCAGATTGAACTTCGATGTAAATATCCATTGGGAGGATAATTGTTTTGTACAGTCATCATCAATAAATCGATAGCTAGATCCGGAAATATTTACTGCACTGCAGTGTACTATTTGCATTGAGATGACCGAACCTGCTAGTTAAAACTCTCTTGAATTTCACTTATCGATGTAAAGTTAGGCAACGCATTGCAGTGAAGCGAGTGTTTCAGGATGTAGAGTCCCATTTTTATTGTTGCCGATTGTACATTCGATTAACCAGTTTTGGTTGGCTTACCAAATTAAGCTGGCTCGGCTCGTATGGATACATACAAATAGCAGTAATTTAAATAAGAAATCCTCTAAACTTGCATATACAAAAATATATGCGTGGTATTCGTGGCATCACACTTTGAATATTTGGTATTGTCTCCAATTTCCATATTTGTGAACTTTTTCATCGTTCTATTCAATTCTACAAAAATTCCAGTGTAAAGTTTTTGGGGCATCTGTTCGATGTTTTGTCAAATATTTCTAGGTTTCATGATCCTGCTACTTTTAATTTTGCTCTCTTTCCAGCTATTTACTAGGAGAAACAGCGATTTTAGAAGTAACATTTTGAGTAACAGGTTTCAGATCGAAGGCAGCGAGATTTTTGAAGATCCATAACTGGGACATTTATATTGGCGGAGATAGTTATAATATTCTAGATTAAAATCTATCGATATGTAATTAATAGGGTGGAAATATACTAAATGTAAATTCAATTGTAGTTAGCCTATACGTGCATGAATTGGACTCCAACGGTTCTAGAAACAGTTTTTTACAGGATTCTACATTCGGGACGTTCTTCTTTGGTAATTATAACTATATATTGATTACAATAGCTCTGAGAACAGTTTTGTAGTGTGAAGGAAAAAACAATGAGCTTACATGGAAACTAAAATGCATTAACACCAAATTATGTATGTGTGTCTGTTCAAACAATATGAAAGATTAATCAAGTCCATTAAAACAACACTCAAGCCAACAATAAATTTACGATATTATAGTAAAGAGAAATGTTACATACAGGTATCAGGTAAAATATCGCAAGGGCCACGCACACAAACAGCTCCTTCATGGCGATAGTGGAGCTATCCAATTTGCTCCATTCGTCTCCTCAAAAAACTTTTAACCTCGCAATTTATAAAGACTTTTCTAGCGTGCACAAAACTGTTTGTAGACCAATATTCTGTAATTAATATTCAACTCAACCCATTTGATCCTGTAATAACGGTACGTAAGTCAATTGTCCATAGTTCTTCTAATTGAAATGAACAATGATGATTGTTTTTAGATTGGGACAATGTACTTTGATTGACAGCTTTGTAACTGATATGAAGTCGATAAGTCTCCCTTTGAAGTCTTTAAGACATACAAAACAGTTGACTATCAATAAACACTGTATCTCAAATCACTGACACATTACAAGAATAGATACAAAGTAACTTTATTGACACTTTATACAGTTATGAAATCGTCTAATAGAGACGGCGAAAGGTATCGTAAATGGTTATGAAATAATTAATATTGTAGATCTAAAGGTCAGGAATTATTGCTTTTTCGTGCTTCCTAGCTCACAGCAACGTGAACCACAGAACTTTCGTGTCCAAAATATCCGTAAATGATCCACAGAATCACCATGAAACATCCTTCCTGATTCGACATAGCATGAATGCAACCAATACTCATACTTTTCCATTTTGTTTCATTGCACAATCAAACATCCCACTTTTTTCAGCTATTCTAATAATTCTAATTATGATTATGATTCAATTCATTCAATTTTATTCAAATTAATTTGAATATAAATTAACCATATTTTTTTCCAATTGTACAGTGGGATCCATAAGTATTGCTCAGCAAATTGTCCATGACTATTTTCTTTGGTTTTTATCTTCACCCTACGTGTTTTTATGGACTGTATTTTTACGAATACTGGTTCATAGCTTGTAAACAGATTGTTTGGTGTTTTGTGTCAGTTCTTGAAGTTCTCATTGCATAAAACAAAGGGAGTAAACGTGGTGATGGACAATTTACTTGGTACTACAAACATGTAAAAGCTGGTGTTTTATCCAATTTAGTAACGTTAATATTTCTCTCAACTCTTTCATCTAGTTGTTCAAAAGAATTCCACATGATTGTACAAGATGTGAAAAGTTTCAGGAAATGATGAATAACTAAATTTTACTTCAAATTTTGTTAAAGTATCTTTTCAATTAAGTTTTTCATACCACAATGGCCCGCAATGTAAACAAGTGATCACACATTTTTATTGCAAACAATAATCCGTTCTTTCACAATTATGAATTCAACAATTACCCATTGAAAAGCAGCAACCAATCATGAATTGCACCTCGTTTTAGCAGATGGTAATTACCTGAACCAATCAATCCATTCAACGAGAAACCATTGCAAAGCGTGCAATAGGAGAGGTTTCCAGTATAAGATTGCAGTCCAATTAGTGATTTTTTATGATGCAATTGTATAGTTGGATAACACCATTGTCCCATTTATCATGTTCTTTTAATCGACTTGATCAAGAACTATCCAGCCAGTAAGTTGTTATGGCTGAAAGGTGTTGATGTATTGTTTGCACACTGATATTACGTGCAATATGTAGTAACTCAATTTAAATATATCTGTGAGACTAGCTCGTTTTGAATTTTTTTTGCTTTCGATTTTTCTAATTACTTGTGTATATTGGTTTAAAAAACGTAAAAAGTATACGAAATGAAATCTTGACACAAGCTTTATTCTTGTCGTTTTTAAGCATAAGGGTCAAGCATAAGATGTTCAGTATTAATCGTTTTTTGTAATCCGGCCAGAGGGTGGTGTTCATCACAACAAATAGCCGTGATTTAATTGTGAATATGGCTTTCCGATGTGTAGAACTGTGCAGTGGATTGTACGTATACCTTCACTTTTTACATATTTTCACCTTTTTGTCACTCCCGTAATTTTCAAAGCTACATTTTTAGCTTGCTGAAAACTTTAAAATATGTTGAGTTGTTTAGGAGAGTCTAGGGGACCAAAGGAGACAGGTTATCAATGTTGTGAGATCGATAGCTGCAGTAAATTTACAACAGTTTAGTTTAAATTTGCACATGAACAACTGGAAGGGTATTGAACTTGTGCAAAATCGAATGAAACGTTTCAAAATATTGGACATTAACCAATTTTTCCTGTTACGTACACACTCTCACGGTGTAATTCCTTTTCAAAACTCGGTTCAGAAAACATTTTCAAATTGTAGAGAAGTAAAGTGAGAGTAATGTTAGGGCATTTACATTTGGAAAAGGCATGAACTAACATTTTAAAAGTACATTTCGTAGTTCAGGGGCAAAGTATCAAGTATCAAATCCTTGCCAAATATTGTAACAATAATAATTTCTAAAATTTTAAAGATATTGTGTTAAAATTTTTACATGTACTCTGTACCTTGAAGTATTATATGCTAGGAAAATTGGCCAGAAAATTTCTGTAAGCCTTTTGTATGTAATTCCTTATCTAAACTTACACAAGAGACATAAAATACGTAGATTCAAATTATAACAACCTAACTTATGCCTGGAAGCCATTCACGTACATTTAACACATGGTTAAATAAATAAATAAATAAAAAAAAACATTCTGTGAGTACGAATTCTTCTTCTTATTCCTGTCATGTGTCTATTATCTCCTCCTGGAGTCTTCTTTTTTGTTTTAAGCGCTGGTCTGACCATATCTATCTGCATGTCTTCTAAGTTTATGCGCTCTTTTGAGTGATGTGTTCCCAGTGTCTGCATCTAGGTGGTTTTCGTTATCTCTTCCTCCCTCTGCGTCCTCAGGCTGTCATGCTAGAGTTGATTCAAGGTTTGGATCTGGTATATTTGTTGATTAGGAGTATGGCCCATATTCACGTTTTATTAATCACCGGAAGTGTACCATGCGTGCCTATCCGTCCAACAATTCAACTTTATATATTAGGCTGTTGCCAACTCTAGAGAATCCCTGGTACTACATGCTTCGTTGAATTTACCTTCTGGGTCTCTACCCAGACCGGAACAAGTCTCTTCCTCCCTACTCGGCCTCGCCGTAATCCAAGAAATGGTGGGCGATCCACTCGCCTTTCCCGCTCAGCTGTTACCATCCACCAGCGTCTTGGTGGAATCCCAACACTGACGCAGAAGGCAAACTTTGTGATTCACCAAATCATTTGGAATGAAATCAATTTGAGGTGTTCCAATACCAATTTTCTCAAATAGTCTTTCACGGTGCATAGGGGAGGGTGGGGCAATTGTTAAGTTGGTGTTTTAAGCCCACTTTATAAACAGTAAGGCTAATTGGGATTGGACCTACAGTTTAAAGTGGGATCCGAACCAGTATGTGCCTGCACCGGGTATCGAACCCGGGACCCCTTGACTACAAGGCGACGACGCTACCACTGCGCTATCGGGTAGACGGAGGGTGAGGCAAGTGAGATAGGTTGGGCAAGTGCGTCCACCCTAGCTACATTGTAGACCACGACTGGAAATAACCCTTCGAGATATTAGTTGGTGTCATGAAAGCTGGGGAGGCTGTGTGTGATGCAGTTCTATGCTCGCTTGAAAACTGAGGATTTTATAGGTGTGTATTTATTTTCGATAGTATCTTTATAAGGATTATGGTGCATAAAGAAGCCTGCATTACATATCCCAATACATTTTAACACTTGTAATATATTTATTTCATAACATGTCCCTTTACGAATCTCATGCTGACATACGGTAAATGCACCATTATTAGACTTGCATGCAGGGATCGAGTAAATAAAATATGTGGAGTGAGGTAAGAGCTTCCACCTAGAAGCTCAGAGGGTCTCACTTGACCCAGGTTGATTCCTTCACTAGTAGGTTATTTTACTTTGCTTTACTACCTGTTACGTTAATCTCGACGACAATGCCCCTCCATATGTATTGAGCAATATGCGTGAGACTTTTTGTTCTGGAGGATGCCCACTCATTTTTTCCCCCAGAGTTTATTTCGTTGTGGGAAGAACTCCCCGGCATCCCCATTACACCGATAAATTCACATCATGATTTAGGGCTTCATATCTTGTAATGAAAATCGAATATCATAGTATTCATAGTTGTCGTGTTAAACCTTATATCTTTGTGCATAATAAATCAAGGCACCGTTGGAAGAGTACAATATGTGGGAAGCTTTACAACCACATTCACAGCTGAAATTGAATAGGAGTTAAGTAACCACTTGCTCTCGTTGGAAAACTGGAAAACAATTTTGTGTGTGATAGTTGCCTATAAAATCAGCTTCCTATAAAGGTTATCTGACAGTTATATTTCCATTAATCTGGACACATGATTTAAGTGATTTAGAACGTTTGTCTGGTGAAAGTTCTTTGCCAAGTTTCAGTGTTTAATGTCCGTATCTGGCTGGTTTCATTTGTCCTACCCGGTGGGGCAAATGCGTCCACATGCAGACTTGATTTATTTCAATTTTTTAACAGTGGAGTTCATCATTTTGTTTGTATTTGAACTAGATAAAGATGTTTATAACTGTTCTACGTGTACCCTGCTAAAAGTTTGTTTCTTCAGAAATATGACGTGCATACTGTGACCTATCTTTTCCTACGCGGTCTCACTTGCCTCGCTCTAGCTTATATATCTCTCGGCCATTCCGTTACTACGACTATGGTACGGAGGTATGGTAAAGTGTCTTATTCCGTACTGTGAGCAGACATTTTGGAATGTTACGCTACTGAACGCAGGACTGATACAATATTGTCTGGCAGACCGAAGAAAGAACAAGACTGTAATATCCAGCGTACTGTTTCAGCCGAATCCAGTGATTGAACTGGCCATATGTCAACCCATTTACTGAATGCGTCGACCAGAATGAGACATTCCTTTCCTCAGAAGAAAACGTGATCTACATGTACTATCTCCGCCACGAGTGAAGCTTCTGACCACTCATTCACAGTGTTTTTTTCTACTTTCCTCTTTTCTGGTTGCCAAATATTACAATTATCAACTTTAAACGGTGTGATGTGTTTTGATAGATCACCATCAAGAACTTTAGCATATTTGCTAGATAATAAATTAGATGCTCTCGAACCTTCAATTTCTGCTATTTTAGTATTAATATCTGCGTTATTCTTTCGATCAGACCCCGTGTTTCCGAACACTGTGTTACATTGTGCTAACAAGTTCCTTCAACCTGGATGAATACTGTCGAGCCATGAACGTCCAATCAACGGATAACGCAGTTCTTCTTCACAAAGAATAACCCCTAATATATACGATACATCATTTAAAAATTCTATCAACCATGGCTTGACCTTTTAACTTTTGTGTAGTGAATTATGTTCGCCGATGGAGAAACACTTTTTTGAGAGATTTGTTATTGAACAGTGTAACAGGGTATACCAAAAGTCCCATTACCCCCCCCCCTTTGAATTGTAGACAAACCTGCAAAATGTTATTTTAACAGCATGCGTATGATGAGAGGATGGTATACCATTAAATCAGACCAATGACCACCATTTACTCCAGAGGATCTGTGTGCACACCGCCATTTTCATGGCACAGTATTATTCGCCTCCAGGTGCGATGTGAAATCCTCCGTAACATGGCTGGCGTGAGGAAAGCAAACGCACTGCGAACAGCTTCTTGAAGTGCCTCAGTTGTCTGATAACGATTATGGGTGACTTTCTGTTTGATGTGTCCCCATAGCGCATTATCACAAGATGTCAGATTTGGACTTTGGGGTGGCCATTTTAGAGGTGATGGTAAATTTGGCGATTCTCATTCAATTCATTTGTCTCTGAACACATAATTGAGGTATTCTCTTAAAATGTCCACCTGAAATCCAGATCTGACATTTTATGTTACGGAGGATTTCACATCGCACTTGGAGGCGAATAATACTGTGCCATGAAAATGGCGGTGTGGACATAGATCCTTTGGAGTAAATGGTGGCCATTGGTCTGATTTAATGGTATACCATCCTCACATCATACGCATGCTGTTAAAATAACATTTTGCAGGTTTGTCTACAATTCAAAGGGAGGGGGGTAATGGGACCTTTTGTTACACCCTGTAGTTTACATTGCACAATTCGTTTATCAATGCAAAGATCAACTATGCACGTTTCTGCTGACACAAGGACATTAGTGCCATCTACAGTTTGTGCTTTCGGCTCATATCGAATATTGAAACTAACTCTCCTTGCTTCTGAATGTGTGAGTGCTTCATCTTCAACTTGTGTATTTTCTGTGTTCGATGAAATAACGCAAGGGTTATCTTCTGACGGATTCGAATCACTAACTTCAACGAGCAATAAAGATAAACCATGAAATTCGTTATGTGCGTTATGTTCCTCAATAATAGCGTCAAAAGGTTTAATATTCGACGTAGAAGTTCGATTCGAGGTAATTGTGTTACTCGTAACTTCCTGGCTCTTTTTCCTAAAATTGCATTTTACATGCCAATGACCTTTCTTCTTACAAAATGAACATATCGAATTTCTTGCTGGACACTGTCCAGGATGTCTTCTGGCACATTCTTCGGTGCTTTTATAACTTCTATCCTGAAGATTAACGAAGTTCTTTTTCTCTGGTTGCGAGGACTGGAAACCTGGTTTAAATTTCTGTGTTCCAGCAAATAAAACTATGTTAGGACTATGTTCCTTTTCACGATGTGAGAACATTTGTGTTTCCCGTTCTATTAATTCCATTTGAAGCACAATATCTTGACATTTTGCTGGAGTTAATGTAGGTTCAGAGAGTAATTCCTTCCTAATGGCGTCAGACCGAACACCTACAATTACTTGCTCTACAATGGCTTCCTGTGAGTACTATCCAAAACTACATTTAAGTGCTTGTTGCTTAACACGTACCATAAATTGTGTTGCATTCTCTCCAATTTCTTGTATGCACTGCCTGAACTTAAAACGTTCCACAAATTTGTTCATTCTTTGGCCATAATGTTTGAGTAGATTATCCTTGAGCGTCGAATAAGCTTGCCGTTCAACTGGTTCTGGTGCAAGGATAGTTTTCAGCACTATAAAAGTTTCAGATCTCATAACTGAAATAAGCATGGGTATTTTTCTTGTTTTATTAACATCCTGAGCTAAACAATACTGTTCGAACCTCGTTAAATAGTCTTCAATTTTTTCCGAGTCTGGGCGGAACTAATAGAATAAATTCAAACCGAACATATTCATAATTGTTGACAACTTAATATCACAATATCATAAACACAATCCGTATCGCACTGATTTAAGATTTGCCCTTTTAAAATTATTGTAAATGATACACAAACCATGTAATCTTGGTTTCTTACCGTAGAAATTGATCAAACCGACCAGGGACGGCGACAGGGGTGGGCACGGGTGGGCAAGCGCCCACCCAAAAATTCCTGTGCCCACCCAATTAAATTCAATAAGTACATATACTCGGAGATAGCTATATGAATGATTCGATAAATAAGTGTATTCTGGTGTTCATAACATGTATATTTACTTGTGAATATTATCTATGCTAGAAATGATCACATATTATCAACTCATAAAAAGCAAATTTTGTCATTAGAAAGTGAAAGAGCTATTGAAACAAAAACTGTGATCAAGTGAATACCCTCATGATTAAAAGCAGCAAGTAGGCTTAGGAAGCTCAAAATTATGCAGGGTATGATCAATATTAGATCAGAATTTAGGTTGAACTTGAAGACTGCAGCTCCGGGCCTCCACATACGTATATAAATCCCAGCCTGGGTATGGTTAAAATAATCTCTAAATAAACAAATAAAAACATCATCTTAGAGTTACTTCCTCCGGCAACACAATACATTGTTTCGACTTTTTAATTATTATTATTAAAATAATTTAATCAAGAAGACTTAGATGAACAGGCCATGTGACACGAATGGCAGAGGAAAGACTAGTTTACAGGATTTTTGTTGGGGAACCTGATGGTAAGAGAGCAGTAGGAAGGCCAAGACGAGGATGGAGGGATAACGTTGAGATGGACCTAAAAGAAATAGGCAAGAATGGGAAAGATTGGATTGATCTTGCTCCCAATAGGGACAGATGGAAGACTTGTGTTGCTGCAGCCATTAACCTTCGGGTTTAAGTATGCTAGAGAGTATAATATAGTTTTAATTAGCTCTGCATTGAAATTCCAGAAGTGTCCCTTTCTTATTTCACTACAATTTTTATATACCTGTTATCTTCAAATATCAATATGTTATGCGAAATATCAACTTTATATTCATTCTACTAATAAGAAGAAATCACAATAATCACTACAGTACTGAAGTGAATATCTTTTTAGAAACCAATTATGTATGGAAAAAGCTACAGAATTATTCAGTTACTGTTTAATGGCTTATCCTATTTAGAAATCCTTGTCCCACACATACATTTTGCTACATTAATCAACCGAAAATATCAACAGAATCTGTAGATGCAGTTGAAGTTAAGAGAAAAAAGTTATGTCACAAAGTATCCAGAAGACGATTTTGATAGTTTGTTTTTAAGACAACTTTTATGCTCATATAGGCTAATCGGGACTAAACCTACAGTGTAACGTGTAGTCCGAACCCGTGTTCATTGTGCTTCCACCAGATGAGGGGGAGTCGAACACAGGACCTCTTCATTATAATGCGACAGCGTTATGCCATTGGGGAAAAATGTACAGAAAGAACTCGCACCAAACGTAGCATTTTATCACCACAGAAGATGCGTCCATTTTAAGAGGGTGATTGCCTGAGACAAATATTTGAGACTTTCGGAAAACAACGTCATTGTTCACGGAATTAGCTGCCTTCATCCACTAATGAAACGCTGTGCAATTGAAACTACCACCTCAACTTTCTAAGAGCTATGGACTAATGAAACTCAATTTTTGGAAGAGTAAGTTGTGGTTGATTTGTTTCATTTTAAGTAATTTTTCTGCTAATTTTGATAATGACGACGATAAGGTTCAATGGTGATTAGATGAAAGTAACGAAGGGGCGAAAACAAACACATGCTGACACTCAAAATACAAACCCTCATAAATTATTACTTTGATAGTGGTTCCAAGCGCCAGGGACTCGTTGCCCTGAAAGAATAAAGTTTCCAGGGTATGCTGCACAGGGTAGAGGTTGACATTCTAGTGTGTTCGAAATGGTCACGCCATACAACCCAAGTCATCTATGAAAAATAGATGAATTATTACTGGTACGGCGATCAACTTCGATGAATTCCCTGTGTCCTAAATAATTTTGTTAAGGTAAAAAAAGGTAAAGTGCTCCCCTGTGCTTAGCACAACGACATGAAGGCGAATAGGGGGTTTGTTACCTCAAAAAATAACTTCATGTAACCATACGTGTATTGTTTCTCCCGCATTAGTAACATGACAGTTCAGAAAACCAATAGCAACTTAGCCAGTAGCGTACGTAGGATTTCATCAAGGGGAGGAGGGGTATTTCGAAAACTTTCTACAAATTCACATTACCATTGTTTTTTATACTTTAATTGATTAATTAATAATACTTATAATTAATTAATTAGTATAATTACTACTAATAATACTACTAATGCAGCTGCTGTTACTACTTATATCACTACTATTATTAAGTAGTAGAGATCTACATAAATATATTTATGAAAGCAATATAACAAAATTACATTTTTTTTGTTTCTTTGTTACGAAATAATTGTCTAGTCAACGGTTATTTGTATATGATAGGTGAGACATTTCAAGTGTGAAGAAAATCCATAAAAACAAGCAAATATATTAAATTTATTGAAATAATCAAAATATGAAACTCATCCAAGGAGCCGCGGTGGTCTAGTCTGACAACCTCGCGGGAGATCCGGGTTCGATTCCAGGAATTGGTTGGAATTTATCCAGCCTTGTCCCCGCACTCAGCCTCATATCAATGGGTACCTGAGAGCAATCCTGGGGGATAAAGGCTGCAGGAGCATGGTGCTGATCACATCACCTGCAAAGTGAAATGTGTGGGCCCACCACACCACTACGTGTGCCTTCATGGCACGGTGCTATATGCACGGGTAAATTTACATTTATGGAACTCACCCAGGATTAGTATAGCCCACGAGACGAGACTTTGGTTTGTCTCGTCTCGTGGAAGTCTCGTGGAAATGCTGTCTCGTCTCGAAAATATTCGTTTGTCTCATGACACATGGTCAATCTCGCCTCGTCTCGAATTTTTAAAAGCCTGTCCCGTCTCGTCCCGTGGACAACACTACTTCTAGGTGATTCACAAAGTACTTCTTCAACATTATTTAATGATGTGGATGTAGACTCAGCATCACTTGAGAGTTCACAACGGGATGTGAAATCAGTACCGGGAAGAACGTTTGCAATAAGGTCGGCACACTGCGACGAAGCAAGGAATTTCACAATTCGCGCGAGAGTCGCTGCGCGACTTTTGCAAAAAAATAAAAATAATAAAAAATAAAAAATAAAAAAAAATAAAAATTGGAATGTTATGTTTTTCTCCATGCTGCATGGGAATAATAATTCAAATTATTATTAGTAGTAGTAGACTATTATTATTATTATTATTATTATTACTGTCGCAGATCTTTGACTATAATAAATTAGCCATCTTTAATTTTTCTACAGCCTTTTCCATAATATTTCAAAAACTCAAGGGGGGGTTTAAACCCGGTAACCCCCCTTGCATACGCCACTGAACTTAGCTAATAATCTCTTCAATTCTGAACAGATTTTTCAATCTTACTTGTTTATTATTTATGAGTGATATTTTTTTAAAATAGCTTTTCATTAGCCTAGGAATACTTCATGGACAATGAACAAAGAATTTGTTTTCCTTGTGTATTTTACATCATTCCTAATAAGACGTTCTTTTTAATCCAAAAATTCAGTGTCGGCGATTAAGAGGACCGGGAAGTGGGGGATGCAGTTCCCCTGCAACATTTTGCCACTGTTTGCTCCCATACTATGGCCTCTCTATGCCAAGCCTTTTCTATCAAGAAAAAGTATATTGTTCTTGCCCCTCAAATGTTGGCACCTAATCGCCGCAACTACAAACATTCAGATAGATTTGTCAGTTGTACAAACATTATAAGCTAAGAAAAGTGACCCCCAAGGAGTAAGAAAACTCTTTCAGTCAAAAACTCATACCATGAAAATACTATGCTAAGGAACATGCATTTAAATTACGAGAAACTTCACGATTGTCTACTATCGCACCTTCTATCATTGTTGCCGAATACATAAAATCAAGTATGTGCCTTGTATTTTGCAACACAAGCTTAAACCTAATTCACATTTATTTCACTGTATTAACATGCATGACAGAATGTGATTAGAATGTATGGCTGCGCATGGATAAACACTTCCTTGAAATAAATGTGTCCATCAGAGACAAAGCGAAAGGAAATGGAACAAGATGCGACAATAGATTAGAAAAGAATAAATAGAAGAAAAGGAAAGGGAAAAGAAGTAAGAGATAAAATGGTAGTGTAAGTGAGGGGGGGATACATACGTCTTACATACACATATATACTATATGTGGTCTTACATTTGTACTGCCCACCCTAATCTATCAATAAGGAGCTTCTGCCCACCTGGTCGAAAATTACTGGCGCCGCCCCTGAAGCGGACACAATTTATCTTTGCATAAACGTATGCTTGAATGATGATTGTCGCGTACTCTTCGTGACGTGGCCTCCCCGATGGTGCAGTGGTAGCGTCGCCGCCTTTGAATCAAGGAGTCCCGGGTTCGATACCCGGTGGAGGCACATAGTGGTTCAGATCCCACTTTAAACTGTAGGTCCAGTCTCGATTAGCCTTACTGTGCATAAAGTAGACTTAAAACCAACTCAAACCAAACTCTTCGTTACGTCTTCATCCATACTTCTTCTCACGATGAATCACCAAGGGTATCCTGTACGACTGCGCCATAGATGTAAGACTTTTGTATGTAATTCCTTATCTAAGCTTACACAAGATGCATAAACTACGTAGGTTCAAATTATAACAATATATCTTTTTTTTTTAATAAATGTATATTTGGTTGTAGCTTTTCAGCTATGCACCAGTTACATTTGTTTTACATTTCATACTTTTATAATTTCAAAATTTTAAAATACGATATTTTCTCCACAATATAGTTGGCAAGTACATATATTATTTTCTTAGTTGGGTTCCTTAAAAGTGTTGACAAGGCGTATGCGCCATTATATCCTGCTTCTTTTAGATCTCTTAAGAAATAATCACGCGTAGTTACATTAAGATGACATTCAAACATCATATGATCAGGTGTTCCTTCAGTTGCACCACACTGGCAGATTGGGGATTGTACAATCTTCCTAGTGTACAATTCTTTAGGGGCTAGGGTGTAATTTAGCCGACATCTAAGAAGGCTTGTTAACGAGTTTCTTGAAAGGTTAATGTCTTGATACCAAGGTTCTTTACGTATAAGTGGTTGAATTGAATAATATTTTTTCCCATTAGTCTTCCCTGTAATTGTCCATTGTTTCTACCAGCTTTTCAACAATCCTGTTTTAGCATGCGACTCTAGCGCTTTTGCAGAAAATTTAATCCGAAGCGATCGGTGACTTGATTCTTCAGCTGCGTACTTGGCTAATGAGTCTGCTATGTGGTTCCCTGTTATGGATGTATGCCCAGGAGTCCAGACAAAATAAATACTGTATCCTGAGTTGGTTAGTTTGTGATACAAAATTGTTATGTTAACAATGTACCAGTCTACATAGTAATCAGCTGTTATCGATCCAAGGGAGTGTAAGGCTGACGCTAAATCAGTGGCGATCACTACCCCTCTTGATTTCTCCTGTATGTACAACAATGCTCGACGAATAGCAAACGCTTCCGACGTGAATATTAAAAATTCTGTTGGTAATGGGTAGATTTTGTATTCCATTAAATTATTGCAATATATTGCAGATCCAGTGTTACCAGCTGCGGACTTTTATGCGCCTGTATATATATAAAAATCTTCATACACTACAGAGTGTACATATTCCATGAATATGTTATTCACTATACTTGGCATTGACGTTCGTGTATCTTTATCTGGATATGGAGGAAAGTGAACGGAAAGTATTGTTGCTATTTTAAAATAGTCTGTCGTAAAGCACGGAGACGTTGAAAATTTAATAACTTTCGGTATGTAATCCTTAATCGACTTGTATGCTGTAAATACGATTGGAAGATTTAATTTATATTTACCTGTACGGTTTGATGACATTAAGGATTGTAAAAGTGTTAATTTTGGTATTATAGGACTTTATATGGAAGACATGTTTTTCATTTATAATTTTCTCGCAAGATATTGTGCCCGTAGTTGAAATGTTGGTTTTCCTAATTCAAACGTCGCTTGTTCCGGTGTTCCTTTCTATAGACCAAATATTCTGCATAAACTATGATATTGTATTGAAGATATTTTCCCAAATGCCCAATTTAGATTATTGTTAATCAAGAAAGAGCAATATTCTAATCTTGAGTTTAGCATTTGCTTGTGATCAATGTGGAGTAGTCTAGGATCTGCTCCCTACTTTTTCTTGACTGTGAAGCATTTTATAATGTTAAATGCCTTAAGAGTATTTTCTTCCATGTGTTCTACTTGGGATTTCCATTTCAATTTATCATCCTACATAATACCAAGAAATGTATGTGTACTAGTTTGTTTTATGTGTGATCCATTAATGTCTAACACAACTGGAGTTTATAATCTTCTTCTATGAAACACAATTACAAATGATTTATCTACGTTAATGTTTATGCCATTGTTATCACACCATGTGCATAATTCGTTTAAAGCCAGTTGTGTTTTCTCTATATCATCAGATAACTCTTGCTGCTTTTGTATATAACAATATCATCAGCATATTTCAATAATCTAGCTTACTTCAATACTTGTTTACCAAGATTATAAGCATACAAATTTGAAAAATGTTGGACTTAACACCGCACCTTGCGGAAGTCCTTGACTGGTTGTGCGAGCATTCGAAAGTTGATGACCGTAACGATCATAAAGTTCTCTATGTAATAAAAATCCCACTATACTTTTAATAAATTGCTTAGGAACATTCAGATTTTTTTAGATTTATTACAAGCAAATCTATAAGGACTGCATTATATGCACGACAAAGATCCAGAAAAACAACTATACAAAATTGACAACCATACGTCTAAAATAAGTGTGGTCAAAACACCTATTGTCCCCATTCCCCTTCTGAATCCCATTTGATATTTTGGTAATATATTGTTATATTCAATCCACCACGTAATTCTATTAAGTATAAGATGTTCATATATTTTTGATAAGCATGACGTTAGTGCTATTGGCCGATAATTTTTAGAACATCCTGGTGTTTTTTCTGGTTTAAGGCCGTACTAAAGGCAATTTTGTGGTAATTTTTCGATAACAGATGGCAGCACCGTTTGCCATGGTAACCGAGGGCCATGTTGCCAGATCTCCGCGTAATCAAGGTAGATACATACAGGTTGGTCGATTAGGGTACTCCTTGATGGGATATGACGTCACGTTGGTTAGCAGACTTTATTGAAAAATCTAAGTAGATGTGGAGCAACGTAATTGTTTATCATGAGATTTTAGTTGTATATTCTTATTGGAAAAAAAATACAACAATTTTTCAGCAATGCAAGATAGTAATAGTCGTAATAGTAATATAAAATCCCTTGTATTGTATTATGTATTTCTTTTAATATTTCGAAAGCAGAAGAAAACATACAAAGATAGCTGTAGTTAATTCAAACACGAAATGCATAAAGTAAGAAGAGTAATTGAAATAATTGAAAACATTTTGCAATTACGTTTGAAGCGAATGCTGCATTGACTGTAGAATTCACTTTATATGACAGTACTTGAACATATTTATATCTTTTATCGGTGACGTTAGCAGACTTTCTTCATAAATTTGCAGAATTTCAGTGAACATCTTGTAAATATTTATAAATATTAGCGCTCTCTAACGATCCTCAATATTTTATCCTTCAAGTGAATAAACATGTAATTCTGCACTCTTATTTTTACTGAGTTTTAATATCGCGATTTTGAAAGAAAAATGTCAGAAGAATCCTGGATACACAATAGAAGACATATTTGTTATTTTTATAATAGTTCAATATTGTAATGATGCGATCATTACTGGATCCTTTTTCATGTTATAAATTGTGTATGGCTATGTATTCCTGTACTTTTGGGTTCTTGGCCGTTGGGGGAGCGGTAAGTTTCCAGTAACGGTTTAGGTCATTAGCGGGGCCTATAAATAGGAAGGGCAGGGGAGCAGTGGGCCTCAGATGTTTGGCGGAGTACAGCAATGTAAGAGGTATCTTTTTTCTCTGAGGGGAGCGGCTGGGCGAGCTTTCTTTCCTTACTATGTGAACCGACGGCGGGGATGTTAACTTTCTTTCTTTCTTGTAATACACACACTTGCTCTTTTCACATTATTCCAATAGTTTATTTCATGTGGGAAACCGGGTACACAACACACATACCTTCAGCCACCTTTTTTGGTACTGAGGGTTATATTTTTTTTTTACTCGTGGAGCCAGTGGCTACGCGAGTCTACACACTCTCTTCGGGAAGGGGAGACAGGGTACACCGGAATGTAATTTTGCGAATAACGGCCAAGAATTAACTTCTGTAAATATCATATGAATAAACCTATATATATCTAAAAGGAAATGGGCGTTAAGTTGTAATTTTAAGAGGTACGTGTCTATTGCCTAAACTAGCATCCACAGAACTTCAGGTACTGCAAGTTTTGAACCTCGGGACAAGGATTCAAAAATATATGGTTGTGTATATTGTGTATGTTGCTGAGAATCAGCTTAAAAGCACAAAATATACCGTTACAATATTAAATACAGTTTTGTAGCGAATATAATTTATTTGCATGTCATGTCACCACACAATGTCCTGTTTCATAGTTCTTTAAGGATTTGGTCTATTCTGTGTTTTCAGTTCTGCAGCTGATGTAGAATCTTTGGAAGTATCAGTAACATTTTCAAATAACAGTAACTGTAAACTACTTACGTTATGAAATTAGTAATTGTAAATCAGTTATTTTTCCACCTAACTAGTAAGTTGTACAATTACTTTACTGCATGGAAAGAAATATTAACTTGAACCAAATTTTCTCCTCAAAGAATGGGTAAATTGACGATTATTAAAGCCGGCCCCCGTGGCGGAGTGGTTAGTACATCGCGCTACGACGCCAGGGGTTCCAGGTTCGAATCCTGGCCTAAGCATGGATGTTTGTGAGTGTACATTCATCAATATAATCATATCCACTCATCTTCATCATCGTAAACTAGCCAAAAGTGGCACAAAAAGCGAAGTAAAATAAAGCAAATCAATCAATTGATGATTATTAAAATCTCGAGACCATGAGGACAATTTTGTATTTTTTTCGTCAAGGGCCAGGATGTAGGATATCCCAAGTTTATTTGTATTAGAACACTTGCCATATAAGACTACATACATAATCTCCAACAATCCTCATGGACACAGTAATTTTTTGTTCAACAAAAATTCTAAAATATATTTGGTTTGCTCAACAAAATGAAATGAAATGTTAATCGTCATTGCTTTGTAACAGAAGTTTACTGTGAATTTTATTGCCTCAATGTTTGTACATGAAATGTAAGAAATAAGTTATAATTTCATGAAACTTAATACTTAGCATTTAGTGGTCATCGGTGGTGAAAAGGACATCGCGCTTGCAACTCATGATCCGAACAACGTCTTACGAGATGAAACAAATCTAGAGTAAAGTAACTGTAATAATAACTATGTCAAGTACTTTCTAAAGAACAGTAATAACAGTAATTATATGCGAATTACTTTCTCAAGTGATTAACTCGGAGTTACTTCTAAAGAGTAACTATTCAAACACTGCTGATATATCAACGAGTTCAGCAACATATTGGTATGAATTGCGAGGGAAGTTGAGCCTCCCCCTTGGCAAAGTGGTAACGTAATCGCCTTGTAATACAGGAGTCCCAGGTTCGATAGGCGGTGAGTGTACAGTGATCGTCAAATAAAAATGGGATAACTAGATCCTGAAAGTCTCCCTTCTCTGCAATGTGTCTTGTGTGTTGTCTAAATCTACGGCAATGAGTGAATTGCAATAGCAAATTTTCAATGGCAAGTTCTGTCACTGCCGTTGAGTTAGGCAACACACATAACGCATTGCAGGGATGCAGGTATTTCAGAATATAGGTGTCCCATTTTTATTGCCGGTGACTGTATATAGTGGTTTGGATCCCACTTTAAACTGTAGGCCCAGTCCCAATTAGCGTTTCTGTGTATAAAGAAGATTTAAAAAACGTATTTCGAGGAAAGATACAATACAGTAATAAATACCATTAGAATAGAAGTTTAATAGCTTACAAAATAATTGTTTACAGGGACTACTAAAACTAGATTTTCGGGATATATAAAATCATATTTACGGTGTTGTTTCAATGCATATTTATTATTTTTCTTTATCGTACCCTGCAAAACATTATTGCGTTCTCTGAGAGCAGTGTTGGCGATTGGATTCCAAAACTGGGAGAGGGCAAGGACACTTTAATTTCCATTGGTAGATGAGGTTTTGTATAGTATTGGGGTAAAAATGGAGGCCATCTGCCCCTCCCTCTAATTGCCGCCACTGTCTGAGATATGCTTTTTGCAAATCATCATCGTATTCAGGAAGAAATTTATTTTCTTAGGATTTTTGAAAATACCTCTAAAAATTTTGAACTTGCAAGAATATCAATGAATTCGTACCAATGCTTGACAGACAAGACAAGTAAGTCACACCCCTTGCATTGTTTTCTTCTCCTGTTTCCCTTAATATACAATTTACAATTGATGACCACTTGCTATCAGATATTATTAAGGCTTGAAACATAATTTCTTGAGCATATTTTGGACTCTTGATTTCTAGTAAATCATCACCATTCAATCAAGTGTCTACACTAGCAAGCAAAAGTGTATGTACTCTTCCATGTAAAGTTCAAACAGTCCACTTCGTTGATTTACAGTATATTCCGTAGAAGCTTATACACCAACTGCCATGGTACGCAACTGCCATTGTCGGTCAAACCTATTGTCCTTTTATACAAATTTCAATAGTGCTCTTTACTATTGGTAGAAGACACTTCGATTAGTTTCTCAAATGCTCATCTGCAAAAGGAACAAATAAAAATTGTTTTAACATCGTATATGATACTATGAACTTACAAAACATGTTTAAAAAATATTGATATTACATAGTTACAACCTTAGACAAGTTGAGTTAATAATGGAACTTACAGATGTTGAGTAAATGGATTTGAAAATAATGGATCCAATTGGCACTATAATGCTTAAAGATATCGTCCTGTTATTAAAGGGCAGTTTGGTTCAAGATATGAGCTCACTTCAATGATCTAACTTTATAATGAATGTTAAATATGATGAGCCTAAAACAGAAATTGGCAAAATAATTGTTAGAAATATTTTCATAGTAGAGTGATGATTGCAGCGCTATATGGAGTCAGATTCCTCCAGGTTCGAATCCTGGTTTCATGTATGTATTTAATCATTATCTTTGTTCCAATCATCCATTTTATCAAATCATTATTCATCATCATTGTAAAATAACTGAAATACATTATGAAATGGAAATTCAGTTCCTACTATATTTTTATTTCAATTATTATAGTAGACCAGCCAAGAAGCAAAAAAACTTTAAAAAAACTTTTATCTGCATGGAATGTTAATAATAGGTATCCATGCAAAATCAATCAGTCATAGGTCTGAGAGAAAAACTAGTCAAGCTTCAAACTCACTGGTATTCGAAGTAAACTATTTGGTACAAACGGCTACTGAAATCCAATCTGATATTGAACCAAATATACGTAGCATAATCAGGACAAATTATGATTTCTATGAAGTTCTGTGTCATCCACAATTAAATTATTGCCCTTGTACTTGCAAGTATGGGAACATTTATCAATACCGCTACTCATTTGGAAATTCTCAGTAAACATACAGACTTGTGTTCGATAGACGGTAAGATTTTAGTCTCATAACTGTTAGGGTGTACTTTTACACTTTAAATATATACAGCATCAAGTTATTGGACGAAATGCACTCTCATTATGAGCCGTCCTAAATTATAAAAGGACAAGAAAACAGAAGAACTTCATACAGTTTACAAAACCGGTTTTCTGATGTGTTTCTGTAAAGGAAGATAACAGAACTGTGTCCGAAACTTGCAAACATTCAGAGATCTCACATTACATCTATTCGAATCAAACCTAACTTAACCAGACCTACTTAATACATATGAATATTTGCGAGCTGCTTCAAAAATAAAAAGAGAAAAACTCTTGTAGAAAATAGGTCAACAAGTACTCGTTTCAACCATGTACAAGGGCAATGTAAAAAACATTTAAACAAACTACTGATTTGTAATAAACATTCCGATGTTGTACATGTGAATAGCACGAGTTTCGTAGGTTTGGAAATTAACTTACAGGAATGAAAATAGAGCATTTTATGCAATATTGATTTAATGAAATCAGATATAATCTATATTAAGCTACGTATATTTTATGCTATAGCAATGATCTAAAAACGGTACGTTATTAGAATTATTCCTAACGTAAAATATAACATTCTATTCTGATTTTACATTTACAAAGAATTATCAACTTCGTATCATGCAGTGTCAAGCGATATTCTCACCGATATTACATCAGAAGATATTTCTTCAACATGTAAATAAATTATACATTTTGCATATATTTCAAACATTTTGCCTTTGATGGATAATATTCAGCAACAAGCAATTAAATATTAAGACTTACCTTCGAGCTTGTTCAGCTTTTTAACATCCTCCATGGAATATTTCTTCCCTTGTTCTCGTATCTGTACGGAATTCGATATCCTCTGGTAGCTTGGTTTGATTTTCACTCTTTCAAGAACTTGCATTGATCATATCGTTAGAAAGCACGGAGTGAAATCTTGGCAACAGTGTATGCTAAAATCTGCACTACGGAGTATATTGCGACGAAACGCCACTTCAAAAGTTTTAATGATAAGCACTACTCTCTGAAGGTACGAAATATTTTCATTTTTTCACATAGTATTTCAGATGCTTGCGGGAAGAACATGAGATCTTTGTTTCACCACGAAATCTTCCATACTAGTTATAAAAGAAAGACAAAAGCACCGGTATTAACAAAACTACCACTTCAGCGCCATCTGTGCGCAGCAGTTTGAACATGACGGATACCTTATGTTTTCTGTTATTTACTTAAATCCCTTCAATCGTAACAAAATTATAAGGTTCACATGTTCTAGTTGCTACGCCCCTTGTGGGTACGTACTTAAATGTTATTTACCACGGCTACAGATATCTTAATCTCAGGGGATAGGTTCTTTGTTTGAGAATTCCAAATAAGAAAGCGTTTTATAGCCAAGAGGATATAGTAAAATGCGGATCTATATTCTGAGAACTTGACAAAATACAGAGAAAATATATGTATATGTATAATCGAAAAGGCTTCTTCTTCTTTTAAATGGCTTCTTCTTCTTTTAAAAGGCTTCTTTTTCTTTTAATATGGAAAAAGCTTCTTTTCTTATGGAAACGGCTTCTTCTTCTTCTAAAAGGCTTCTTCTTCTTTTAATATGGAAAAAGCTTGTTCTTCTTTTATTATGAAAACGGCTTCTTCTTCTTTTAATATGGAAATGGCTTCTTCTTCTTTTTCTTTGAATTTCTTCTTCTTTTATTAAAGCGTAATCTTATTTATGTGCTCGCTTTCCCCCCCGCTTCTTTGTCAAACCATACAAGCTATACTTGTAGAAAGAGTAGGGTCGACTAAACTGACAATAGCGCCACCTCCTATTTGACGACCAAAGGGGAATAACCAGGATCGCTAATAACGAGCGCTGCCAATGGCCCAGTGCGACAGTAGAGGAAGTGCCCGGGTTGAACGTCCTCTTGTGAGGAGCTGAAGTGAGGAGCAGTGTTGCCAGCTCCTCACCCGAAAAAATCACCAAGGTTTTTGTTTTTGGGTCTAACCTAGCCTAAAGCAAGGAGGTGGCAACCTTGCTTGAGGTATTTTCTCGCAGTGTTGCCAACTCCTCACTCGAAAAAATCACCAAGGTTTTTGTTTTTAGGTCTAACCTAACCTAAAGCAAGGAGCTGGCAACCTTGCTTGAGGCTTGCCTTACAGTGCATAAAGCAAGGTTGCCAACCCACTGGTATTTTTGCCATAGCCTTTTACAAGAAAAAAAAAGAGAAAGGGAAGAGTTAAACAACCGACAGCTTACCCACAGCCTTTTTTGCTCTAACCTAACCTAAAGCAAGGAGCTGGCAACTTTGCTTGTGCAATCAACCCGGTTGACCGCCCTCAAGTGGAGATTAGTGTTGCCAACTCCTCACTCGAAAAAAAATCACCAAGATTTTTTTTGGTCTAACCTAACCTAGAGCAAGAAGCTGGCAATTTTGATTGTGCAATCAACCCGGTTGACCGCCCTCAAGTGGAGATTAGCGTTGCCAACTCCTCACTCGAAAAAAAATCACCAAGATTTTTTTTGCTCTAACCTAACCTAAAGCAAGGAGCTGGCAATTTTGCTTGTGCAATCAACCCGGTTGACCGCCCTCAAGTGGAGATTAGTGTTGCCAACTCCTCACTCGAAAAAAAATCACCAAGATTTTTTTTGGTCTAACCTAACCTAAAGCAAGGAGCTGGCAACTTTGCTTGAGGCTTGCCTTACAGCACATAAAGCAATTTTTGCCAACCTGCACACACTGGGCAAGGAGAGCCGACACTGCTGTAAAAGAGAGAGATGGGTGGATGGCAACGCAGTATGTGTGTGCGTATAATATGTAGCATTATTAACTAGAGTGTGTTGGCAATTTACTTACAACTAAAAAAAAATAGAGATGCCAACGTTGGTGTAAGATGAAGAGAGAGAGAGAGAGAGATTTATGGCTGGCAACAGTAACGAGCGAATGCGCCATATCGTAATTTTCCAACTCCGTATATCGCGATTTTTGTAAACCTCTCTCTCTCGGGGGAACGACGTGCCACACACACACACACACACACACACGCACGCACACGCGCGCGTATGTATTGTAACACAAACAAACAAACAAAATAATAATAATTGTTGTTTTTTAGGATGCCTGGCCCCTGTAACCTCGCCAGGGTGCGTGGTGCCCAACCAAAAATGTAAAAGTTTTCTAATGGCTGCGGTTATAGATTACCGCACCTCTGTAGAGTTTCACGTGTTTTTTTTTCTCAAACTATTAAAGTACATATTTGAGGAAAACAACGCCACCCATATATAAATAAACCCCTCAAACTAACACTAATTAGAATTAGCCTACAAAATTTTTCTCGTAAGGTATTTTTTTTGTAAACACTCTACCACCAACAGATCACATATAAATAAACATACCCCCAAAAAAAATGCGCTCCATGAAAAGTTGCCCTGTGTGCAAGATAACCATATCAAGCCAAAATTTTGCAAGACATTGTCGTACCTGCGCACCTGGTAAGCGTGTAACCGCTAAAAAATCATGTCCCAGGTGCGGTATACCTATTACCATTAATAATTTGAAGAGGCATATAACATCATGCAAAGTTGTCGTCGGAGCACCTGTTCCCCAACCGTCAACCAGCTCGACCAAGAGGAAAGCGGAAGCCGACTCGCCACCACCCGCCAAACGCGTCAAGCCTGTGACAAAAACAAACCAGACTGCTTTCGAGCGGTTGTTAGAGGATTTTGTCATCACTTCGGAGGGCTCATGCGACGTGCGTAGCTTTTTGGAGAACGTGCAAGCCGAAATTATTTCCATCCTCGGCGATGCACTGGCTACGCACTCCACCAAATTCTACGCATCGCTACGTTGCCAGTACAGTGGGATCCATGAGTATTACCCTGCAAATTGTCCATCACCGTGTTCGCGCACTTTATTTGACCTAATAAGAGCTTCAAGAATTAAAAGAAAACTCAAAACAAGCTGCTGACAACTTCTGCACCAGCATACATAAAAATCCATCGCTTAAAAACACATAGGATGTAAGAGAAATATTAATGAAAATAGTCATGGACAATTTGCACGGTAATACTCATGGATCCCACTGTACAAGAAGCCGTCTGACGAAATTTACAGCTTCTGCCACAACACCAAGGCGAAGACGCTGCATCTGGCGGATGTCGACAACCTCGAGGTCATCTACAACCAGTTTACCGATGAGCTGGTGGCAAAACAGGAGGAACATCAAGCTAAAGGCTCGGGGGGTTCGCTGTGTGGCGAGCCTCACGAACTGTGCGTCAAACTTTGTAAGTTCGTGCCTCTCTCCGCCTCCAGCTACGTCCCCTTACCACCTACCATTGTGGCAAAAAAGGCTGTCCTGAACATTCAGAACAGTGACGCCAAGTGCTTTGTATTGTGTGTTCTGGCAGCATTGCACCCAGTTGAGCCAAAAAATAATCCAAAACGTGTTGGCCACTACCTACCCTATGAGGCAGAGCTGGAAGTTGCCATGGCTGGGATCGACTACCCGGTAGAGGTCCCGGACATTCGAAAGTTCGAGGCTCGTACGCGGTTGGCTATCAACGTTTACGGGCTCACTGACGAAAATGTGGTGTACCCCATCCGGGTGAGCGACGTAAACGTTGATGGTGCGCAGGAAATTCACCTTCTGCTCATCAAGGACGAGACCCATCACCACTACACTCTTATCCGTTCCCTCTCCCGGTTGGTGTCGAGCCAACAGAGCAAAAACAAAACCCACGTCGAGGTGTGTCGCAGGTGCTTGTCAATATTTCATAATCGAGAACAGCAGGATTATCAGCGCATCAGAGGCCCCAACATCGCTGCAGAGAAGCTCGCTCGCCACAAGATCTACTGCAATGCCAACGAGCCGGGTGTGGCAGTCTTGCCCAAACCTGGCACTGTGGAGCGTTTCCACATGCACGGTGCCATGGTAGAGCATCCCGCTATCATCATCGCGGATTTCGAAGCCTTCCTCAAACCCCTGTCCACTTGCGATCCTGACCCCGAAGTTTCTTCCACCACCCCTTACCAACTCCACGAGGCCTCGAGTTATGCCTACGTTGTGGTGCGACGAGACCAGCACATCGCCCCCGAGCCCTACGTGTACCGTGGTCCCGACGCAGCCAAACACTTCCTCGAGAGGATGGTTGTCGAGGCCATCGAGATAGGGAAGGTACTGTTGGCCCCCAAGTCTATGCTCCCACTGTCCCCCGACGATCAGCGTAGACACGACGAGGCCATCACTTGCCCTGTCTGCGTCAAGGAGTACACCGCCAACAACCGTAAAGTCCAACACCACGATCACTTTACCGGTAGATATGTTGGTCCATGGTGCAACGGATGCAACCTCATGGCCCGGGACCCTCGATTTATCCCGATCTTCTTCCACAATGGCTCGGGGTACGACTTCCACCACCTGATCAGGCATCTTGGATACGACAACAAGGGAATCAACGTTCTTGCCCAGAACGAGGAGCGTTACATCAGTGTGAGCAAACGAGTGTCGATCCCAGGATCACACTCTACCGTCGAACTTCGCTTCCTCGACTCCCTGAGGTTCCTCCCGGCCAGCCTCGATGCTCTCGCAGGGAAGCTTAGCGACGAGCAAATGCTCATCACCTCCGGAAACTTTCCGCACTTGGACGCCGGCCTCTTCAAGCGTAAGGGGGTCTATCCCTACGAATATATTACAGACCCTTCCAAGTTCGCAGAGACGTCGCTACCCCCCCAGGCGAAGTTCTACAGTCAGCTGCGAGGCTCGAACATCACCGAGGATGACTATCACCATGCCCAGTCCATGTGGCGCGAGCTGGGCTGTCGAACTCTCGGGGACTACCACGACGCCTACCTCAGACTTGATGTGACGCTCCTCGCCGACGTGTTCCAGACGTTCCGTGCGACTGCGAAGACCATCTACCAGCTGGACCCTGCCTACTTCTATAGTCTCCCCGGACTGGCGTGGTCAGCCATGTTTCTGGTGACGAAGATCGAGCTGGAGCTTCTTTCGGACGTGGACATGATGCTGTTTGTGGAACGTGCCGTGCGGGGTGGAATGGTCCAGGTGTCGCAGCGACACTCGCGCGCCAACAATCACCACATGGCCACCGGTTACGAGCCCTCACAGCCGTCCAGCTATATTATGTACACGGACGTCAATAACCTCTACGGGCACTCCATGATGCAGTCACTCCCCTTTAGAGGCTTCGAGTGGGCTGACCCTTCCAACTTCGACGTCGAAAGCTTCGACGATTCGGAACATGGGTTCTTCGCCGAGGTGGACCTTGAGTTCTCCGAGAAGCTGCAGGATTTGTTCAGCGATCTCCCCCCTGCACCCGAGTTCAAGTGTCCACCCGATTCCAACCAGAAGAAGCTCGTCATGGATTTCGAGCCCAAGAAGAATTACGTCCTACACTACCAGAATCTCCGGTGGTTGATGCAGCGAGGGGTCGCAGTCCGCGCAGTTCACCGCATCCTCAAGTTCGAGCATTCTCTGTGGTTGCGTCCATATATTGAAGTCAACACCAAACACCGCACCGCAGCCACGTCCGAGCTCGATAAGGATTTCTTCAAGCTTATGAACAATGCGGTGTTTGGCAAAACTATGGAGAATGTACGGAATCGCATGGACATAAAATTGGTAACGAGGAAAGCACAATGTCGCAGGCTCGTAGCAAACCCATTATTTAAATCGAGGACCATTTATAACGAGCAGCTTGCTCTGGTGCATATGAGGAAGAGTGAGGTGAGGCTCGACAAGCCAATTTATGTTGGTGCCTCAGTATTAGACCTGAGCAAGCTGCACATGTTCGAGACGTACTACGACATATTACGTCCACATTATAGCCACAACATCTCGCTTCTCTACACGGACACGGACAGCTTGGTGTACCACGTCCACTCAGCCGATGTGTACAGGGATATAGTCACGGCACCAGCTTTGGTTAACCTCTTCGACACCTCGGGCTATCCCCAGCCGAACCAGTACGGCATCCTGCCCCGAAACAAAAAAGTACCTGGCAAACTCAAAGACGAGAAGGACGGTGATGTAATTCTCGAGTTTGCAGGTCTTCGCGCCAAGGCCTATGCCATCAAAGCCGAGGGCAGCGTTACCAAGAAGGCCAAGGGTGTCGGCAGACAGGTGGTTCGGGAGCATCTCGCATTCGAGGACTTTGTTGATTGCCTCAAGACCAGGTCGTCGGTTCTAAGAGAAGAACAGCGTATCCAGAGCGTCGACCATGTGTTGACCACAAACAAAGTTAGAAAAATTGCGCTGGATCCCAACGACGATAAGAGGTGCGTCCTCGAGTGTGGTATTCACACATTGCCGTGGGGGCACTATCGCTTAGCAGAAAGCAAAACCTGCAACATATGTCCATCTTCAACAGAAGATTCATAAAAACAAAACAAAACAAAAAAACATTTTGACTGTCATTACAAAAAACTTTGGCCGTATTCTTAAATAACCAGCATGCCTATGAATTTGTTCGGTTTCAAAAAACAGATCATTATGGAAACCATACCAGATCATGAAGTCTTACCTTCCGTGTTACCTAAACTCAACGGTCTGTTGATCATTCACCTCAACAGCATTTGGACGAAACTGAATGACGATGTGGGCAAGATGTTTTATGTTTTTAATAACAATTTACATTTCTACGAAATTCCGATCGACGGGAAACTTCAAATCACTGTGAATCCGGAAAACGTAGGCGAAATCAAAATTTCTACCGGCAAGAACATTTTTCGAATCAAGCACGACAAGATGCTTTCTAACATTACGTACGATGTGTCTGCCGGAGATTATTTTTACATTGAACTCCTAGGAGATTACGACAAACTTATTGCTCTCTTCGTAGAATTACGAATCGTCTATCCTATTATAAATAACCGTTAACCAAAAATGCCTAACGACATTTTCGGCAACACCAAGCGTGTAGACCACGCAGAAGAGATTCTCATGTTGGATATTCGAGTTAAGAAGTTGAGGACCGATTTGATTGCTTTGCAGGAAACCTTAAACAAAAGTTTAGAGTCGGAAATCGCTACGCTCCAAACGCAATGTCTCGACCCCATTCTGAAAATCGATTCCGAACTGAAAACGCTGATAAAAAATTATGTCGACGTACCTTCTTACGACAGCGTTCAAAATATACAGTTAAGCGTGGATTCGCTTCAAAATGATTTGGCCAAATTACAGCAATTTCAATCGAAAAATGAAGATTTGGAAAAATTGAAACTCGAAATCGAAGAACGAACTTCCGCAATAGAAAAGAATTTCTCTGAATTTCAAACCGTGGTGAACGATATAGACGCAGAACGCTTACATGTCGTCGTTTCCAAATTACAAGAAGAATTCACCAGCACGTTGGAAGAAATTAAATCCAAGTTGCAGATTTTGGAAGATACAATGACGAACCTACCATCGTCGGACGAACTGCAGGTCATCGGTAAAAGCGTCGCGAACATAAAAATTCAATTGGAGGCCTATCAAGATTTCGAACACATTCAAACCACCATCGCTACGCTTCAGGCGTCCTTGGAATTGATCAACGAAGAAATTAAAAATATTCACGCTGAAGCAAGAGCGTTGACGAGCATTCAAGACACGTTGAGCACGGTTCAGCAGAAGATCGAATATTTAGAAAATTTGAACGTCGAATCCAATCTTGCTCATTTTCATCACGTACTCGACAACATACAGGGTGACTTGGAATCGTTACGGACGAGCGTGCCTTCGAGCGAAGATTTGGAAAAATTGAAAACGGCGGTGACGGCACTATCCGATTCGAACGACATCAAAAGCTCATTGAGCGATCTCGAGAGTAGGGTGGCCAATCTCCCCACCTCCAAAGAATTGCACGCTTTGAAAAGAAACATATCTCGAATGCTGAAACGACTGGAAACGGAAACGGCGAACGTGGAACAGATTCGAGACGAAATTAGTTCGCAGAGCGTCGCCGACCTTCACACGCAGTTTACAGAGATGCGAAGCATCGTGAACGATCTTACCGAGAAGAGCTCGAAATTGAATCAAGTCGAGAACCTTCAGAACATCGTCGTCAACATCAGAGATCAAGTTGGAGTGCTGGAATCCACGCAGGAATCGACGCTGGCCTCTTTCGGTGCCAAGTTGCAAGAACTCAACGAAAACTACAAGCAGTTGAACGTGGAAGTGAAAATCAAACCGTCGTTTTCTACCGTAACGGATACCATAGTCGAGCATTTGCTGCCCATCGAAAATAAACTCGGACAAGTTCACAGTAATCTGCTCGGCGTCGACACTAAATTCGCTAAACTGCATTTTCTGCAAGCCATCGAAATCAACAGCGTACCCAATCAACAGAGAATCTCCACGTTCGTCGAAGGTAACAAACTGTACATGTTGCATCCTTATCATCCGTACTACAAGTTTCTCCTCGATGGCACGATTCAGATAAACGAATTTTCGTACTGGTCTCACTGTAGAAAAGCTAGCGTTCCTACCATGACTTTAATATCGAATCGTGGTGTCCAGAAAGCAGGAAACATTCCTCTGGCACGTTGGAACGAAACGCGCAACATATATGAAATACACGAAGACGAAGATCTCACCGTTTTCGACGTGAGTGCCGGCGATAAGCTGATCATTCAAAACACGAGCGAAGTGCCACCCTCTTTGAATCCCATCACGCTTGTGCTTCTCTTGAAACGTAATCTCTAAAAAATGTCTAGGCAAGCCATCGTCGAAGAATTGCATAAACCTGCACGCCGTAACTACGAGCGTTTGGCTGTGGTAACCAAGGGCATCGACGACCTCTGGCAAAGTGACCTCGTGGAGATGAGTAGCGGCAATTTGAAAAACGTGCATAAATTGAACAAGGGCAACAAGTACCTTCTCACCGTCATAGACACGTTTTCGAAATTCGCATGGGCTCTACCTTTGAAGGCGAAAACGGGAACGTGCGTCACGGAAGCATTCAAGACAATTTTTCGCGAAAGCGGCGGCAGACGACCACGGTTTCTGCAAACGGACAACGGGAAGGAATTTTACAACGCCGTATTCCAAAAGTTTATTCAAAAACACAAGATTCGACATTATTCGACCTTCAGTCACATCAAAGCCAGCATCGTGGAAAGATTCAATCGAACCTTGAAAACACACATGTGGAAACGATTCACGCTTCGGGGAAATTACAAATGGGTCGACATCCTGCCGGAACTCGTCGACACCTATAATGATACGGTACACAGAACGATAGGCATGAAGCCAGTTGACGTTACCAAGTCCGACGAGCAGCGTTTAATTTCTACAGTTTACTGTCCAAAGTACACACCCACGACAAAAAAAGCTAAATACAAAATTGGAGACCAGGTGAGGATCAGCAAATTCAAACGCACCTTCGAGAAGGGATTCACAAAAAATTGGAGCACGGAACTTTTTACGGTGGTTCGAGTTCTACCCGGAAACCGACACACGTATATAATAAAAGATAGTAGCGGCGAGATTTTGAAAGGAAGATTTTACGAAGAGGAACTCTCTAAAACGAAACACCCCGACACGTACCTCATCGAGAAAGTATTGCGTAGGAAAAGTGACAAACTGTTTGTCAAATGGCTGGGACTTCCGGAAAAGAGTTGGATCGACGCGGACGAAGTGATCTTGTGAGTACGTGGAACGTGGTGAAGCGTCTACCGGATCCGGAAAGTCAAACGAAGAAAAAGAACGGCAAGTTGCTTCCCGACAGCATCCGCTGTCTGATCGTAGGTCCTTCGGGGTGTGGGAAAACGACACTGCTCGTGGACAATTTTCTCCTCGCACCGAATTGGCTAGATTGGAAGAACAGGCACCTGTACGTGTTCTCGAAAAGTTTGGAGCAATCCAAATACCAGCAACTGATGAAAGTGTACGATGGTCTGGACATTGCAACGTTCGCCTCGGAAATAAAACCACTCGACGATTGTCGTGAAAATTCAGTCGTTGTGTTCGACGACGCCATCCTGGAAAATCAAAATGAAATTCGCAACTTTTTCACGCAAGGTCGTCACAATGGAATGGATTGTTTTTACCTAGCTCAAACGTTTTCCAAAATTCCAAAACAGTTAGTACGCGACAACGCTAATTTCATATGTTTGTTTCGTCAAGATCACACCAACCTCAAGCATGCGTACGATGACTACGTAGGCGGAGACATGAACTACAATCAATTTTCGGAAGGCTGCTCTACTTGCTGGAACGGTGACGATTTCGGATTCGCGACGATCGACATGACGAGAAAACCCAACGATGGAAAATACAGAAACAAAATCAACGATTTTCTAAACGTTGCAACGTTGTGAGAAACGACGTATATAAATAACGTCATGACGAAACGAAAAATCGAAGACGAAAATCTCAAGCTTCGCGATTACCTCGCGAAACGCTTCAAAGGTTGGAAATCCGAGAATCGCGGATTCTACGAAGAGAAGAAACGTCAGGATCAACCCGTGATCGATGCCATCAGCAGTCTAGGTAAAGAAATTAAAAGTGTCACGGAACAAAATAAAAATTTGATTAATGAACTCGTACCGCTCGCAGCTAAAAGTTACGCCGTACCCACGCCCATTTCGAGCATTCCTTCGACGCCGTTCGAACTGAAGGATGCACCGGCACGACGTCGAGCCATTGGTAGCACGTCGTCTTCGGATAAAATCGAGTTGGGACCTTTGGCACGAGACTACCTGAGCACGGGGAAATTCGACAAGGATGAAGTGTTCGGATTGTATCCCAGCATGGAAACCAGCGAAGGCGGCGGTGTGGTGTGGAAGATTGGGAAATCGAAGGTGACCTTCGAAGGCAACGACATTAAAGTCAATTTAGGCGACAAGGATAGTTGGAACAGGTATCCGGGTACGGTGGGACTGTGGGAACTCGTCGCCAAAAAGCAGCCGAAAGATTACACCGACGAAGATTACCAGAGTTACAAGGAAATTCTGATCATGACGGATGCCTTGTACCAGAACAACGACGCCTCGCAGAATAGGGTGAAATCGAGCAGCGGCGAGAAGTACAGGAATCTCATCAAACCGATTTGGAACCAGGTCAAAACAGGCAGCGGCGTCAAACGCTACAACACGTTACCCAAAGAATTCGTTTGGGTGGACGACGTTAGGAAACTCGTGGACCGATTGTTAGTGATAGCCGGCGAAGAGAATGCAGGCAACCGTAATTTCTACAACGAGAAGGTTGGCATCGTGGACATGATCAGCACGAAACTTTCCAACTTCATCGTGAACGACGACAAGGGCATAGGTTACCTGATCAAAATCATCAACACACTGCCTCCGAGATTCTGGAACGTGGCCGAAGGAAAGGGACTCGTAAACGACATCATCAACAAGTTACCTTTCGAGATGCATCTACCGGGCTACCAGTACTGCGGACCGGGTACCAAACTCGAGAAAAGATTGGAGAGAGGAGACAAGGGTGTGAATCCGTTGGACGCGGCATGCAAAGATCACGACATCGCCTACAACACCACGCAGACGGATCTGGACGCACGTCACGAAGCAGACAGAAAATTAGAGCACGCAGCTTTCGAAAGGTTCGTGAGCAGAGACGCATCGTTGGGTGAACGGGTCGCCGCACTAGGCACCACCATCGCCATGAACACGAAACAAAAATTGGGGTGGGGTATATAAATAACATACAGTAAAAAAACAACATGGCTTGCATAACTGATTTGCCACCCGAGCTACTATCTAAAATATTCAAAAAGGTAGTTAACGGAGATGTAGGGAAACTTGTAATCATAGCAAGAACGACGCCGGAATTTCGCATCCCTTGTGAAATGGTTCTCAAGGACCATCTTCGGGGGATCAGCGGCCTGAGGTGCAGTGATCTCAACATTCTGCTTTCGGCTGCAGGGGAAAAATTGAACGAGAGGTCGGAGGAACTGCACGAGGCGATGCAGGGAAGAAGACGGTATACTGATGATTGGTACAAGTCTATGCAGGAGAAGGAAGATATCATTACGCACATCATCGCGTTTTCCGAAGCACGGACTTTCTTCCTCTGTTAAAAAATAATAATATATATACGTGCCAAAAAAAACTTGATATATAAATAACACACATCGTGAAAAAAATAATCTTCGGTATATATAAATAACACACATCGTGAAAAACAATTAAATTTCTCTCTAACACTCTGAAATTTTTTTTGATATGACGACCGAAAAAATAAGTGATCTCCAAGCATTAAAACAAATGCTAAATTTGTCAGTCGAGTATGTAAAAATTCAGGAATTAGAAGTCGACAAACCTTACACGATAACTTCCGGTTCAATCGTTTCTACCCAGTATGGTCCCAAGGTACGCCTGTTGCTCAACGCACAATACAGTCTATTTTTACCAGATCGATACGCTAACATGTTATCCGACGAGAAGCTATCTATTTTAATCGAGAACAAAACTCGAATGGTGTACAAGGGGACAAAGGAACTTCTTGGCAAGAAAACGAAGCACGTTATAGAATTTGTGTAACGACTGCGAGGCCTTGAAAATATATAAATAACATACCGTAAAAAACTACACAAGAAAAAATCTCAGAATATATATATAAATAACATACCGTGAAAATAACACATAGAGCATCAACATGAAGCCCAAGGGTGTCGTGTACCAGATACCATACTCCAATCTAAAAAATCTAGGTACCCTCGATGGGTTACTCACCAAGAAACAACGCGAGAAGAAACGTTCTTGCTTGTCGAAAGGACATGGAATGAAATTGCTGCTCAGCACACCTCAATTGAAAAGATTGCAGCGTTCGCGGAAACAGCAAAAGATCGGAGGCTTCATATTCAGCATCCCGGCCATCCTGGCAGCATTGGGGGCCGTTGGAAGTTTGGCCGGCGGAAGTGCCGCCATCGCGAAAACCGTCATCGACTCGAAGAAGAACAAAGCGGAATTGGAAGAACAGAAACGTCACAACCTGGCCATGGAGAAGAAAGGAGGAAAGGGCGTGATGAAGAAGTTTAAAAAAAAGAAACAAAAGCACTCACCAACCGAGACATTGAATCTCTGATCGGACCGTTACGAATCAAACACTTCAGAGGAGTTTTCATGTCCGACTCGTTACCTTCAAGCGTTAAAAGAAGAGAATGCGGAGTAGTCAACTTGGACGGTCAAGAAAATCCAGGCACGCATTGGATATGTTACCACAAAAATGATGATAAAGCATTCGTTTTCGATTCTTTCGGAGGTGTTCCACCTACAAATTTAGTCTATTATCTGAAAACGAACAAAACCTCTATATACTACAACGACGAACGCATTCAAAATTTCGGAGACGTGAACTGCGGTCATCTCTGCCTCTCCGTGCTCGCGTTTCTCTCTAAAATAAATAACCCTACGATCGAGGATTTCCAGAAAGCATTGTGGAACCTCAAACAGCATCACTAGGATGGGCGTGTTCCATCTCACGAGCGAATCTTCAATCTTGAAACTCACGCTGCACGACGACATCGTCTATCCTAAATCCGTGGCTCTGCGTGCATTCTACAGCATGTACCTCATACCTAACGTTACGCAGTACAACAACAAAATTAGCGTCGGAAGCGAACACATCGTCGTCACGCCAGGACAATACAATCTTTCCACTTTGCAAGCTCAATTACCCAAAGGCACATACCTTTCTCAAAATTCGGTCACGCACAGAGTGGAAATCCTATCCGCTACGGAGACCGTGGACCTGGGCACCATGGGAGAACTTTTAGGTTTCGAGAACGACACAAAACTCGAAGCTGGCATCAAGCACGTAGCAACCAACATTCCTAAATTCTTGGCCATAGAAACTCTGAACGTACACTGTAACGTGGCCGAAGGTATGATCACGAAATCTTCGGACGGATTGTTAGGAAGTCACAAGCAGACGGGAATCATAGCCACTTTCAAACCAAGTTCCGAGTTCATGGAACCGATCATCTACACGCCCTCTTCGCCGATCTATTTTCCAGTATGCCGCAACCGCATAGACGACATAGAGTTGGTGGTGACGAACGAGAAAGGAGACGTGGTGGATTTCGCAGGTGCCACTACGACGGCCATCGTGGAGATCAACGTATAATAAATAACCATACATAGTGAAAATGGAGCAAATCGAAAGTTACGAATTGCAATCTTTCCCTCCCAACCGTCGCACGTTCGCCAATCTCAACGAGGCGAACAGGGAGATCGAATACGACGTGGACGTAGGCGACGGGTTCGTTCATCCTCACAGAGCGGACCTCTACCTTCAATTCGACGTGGTGAAGAAAGAAAGCGGAGACGCGTTTCCTGCAGCAGCAAACTTGATACTCGTGGACAACTTCGTGCCTCACCTGTTCTCGCAGGTGGAGGTGAGGAAACACAACACCGTCATCGACAGAATAGATTATCCAGGCATCACGTCGACGGCAGTGGGAACGTTGAAATTATCCAAAACGGACGCAGCGTACTACCAGGCCGGGGGATTCGAAGCCGGAACCAAAATATCGACGAGAAGTCACACAGTGCTCTTTCCCATGCGTCTGCTGCCTGGATTCTTCTCGGACTACAAGGAGATCATGTGGAAGGGGGGACTGAGGGTTACGTTTCGAAGAGCGGCCAACGACAACGACGCACTGATGCGATACGCTACTTTGGGTCCGGACGGCACCACGCCGATAGCCAACACTCTACCCGAAGCAGCCAAGTGCGTCATCCAAAGCATGGAATTGAGAATGACGGTAGTGGAATACGAAACAAACTATGCCCTCAAGTACAAAGCGGAGATCTTGAAAAGTCCGCAGGTGTTGATTCATTTTCACGGTTACCAGTGCGTGCAGAAGATGGCGTCGGGAAGTCACATGGAATTCGACGTGACGACGCAGTTCAACAACATACAGTTCGACATGCCAGATTTCGTCGTAGTGCTCTTTCAGACCGGGAGGGACAAGAATCAGGAAAAAGATTCCAGCAAGTTCGACGACTGCAAGATCAAGAACATTTATCTCAAAAATGGACGCAACGAAGTGTTCCCGCGCGAGAATTACAACCTCGACGTGACCAAAGACGATTACCTCAAACTTTACGAAGCTTACACAGCTTACAAACGCGTGACCGAGGGAAGCGTGGACATGTACTACACGCCCAGCGAATTCAAAGCACGGAGACCCATGACCGTCATCAACACATCTAAGAGAAAGAAGGTTGTGGTCAACGATCGAACCAACATCAAGGTCGTCTGCGAGTTCCACGATGCCTTGCCCGAGGATACCCTATGCAGTGTCATCCTGATTGCAGAGAAGTCCTTCGCCTACGACGTGAAGAACGAGAGGGTCACAGAGCAGTTTTAACAAGTTTTTAACATCTATTTTCTTGCACAATAAGAAATTTTTTGCACTAGCACAATCAGTTACAATAGCACAATACGAATTTCACTAGTTCAGATCAGTTACAAATGTCAATTTCATTAGTTATCAGTTACAATATCTTTTTTGCACTATAGCACGAGACAATCAGAAAATTTGCACAAAAAAAAAATTGTTGTTGTTTTTACACGTGAAAATTAACAATGAAATTTTTTTATCGTTTCAGATGCAGTCGAAACATCAAAAACACATACACACACACTAGAAAAATAAGCATGCAACTTTATTTGCAACACACACACATACATTCTCCATCTTCATCAAGAAAATATTATAATAAACATAATTATTTTTATATATATCTCACAATAAAACTCTATATCCAAAAATATCACAACATCAAATAACACTAGAGTCGTTAGTACACGTTGCATGCATTACGGAGGTCCTCTGTAGGGTTTCATAGAAGTTTGGGGGAAAAAAAAAACACGTGAAACTCTACAGAGGTGCGGTAATCTATAACCGCAGCCATTAGAAAACTTTTACATTTTTGGTTGGGCACCACGCACCCTGGCGAGGTTACAGGGGCCAGGCATCCTAAAAAACAACAATTATTATTATTTTGTTTGTTTGTTTGTGTTACAATACATACGCGCGCGTGTGCGTGCGTGTGTGTGTGTGTGTGTGTGTGTGGCACGTCGTTCCCCCGAGAGAGAGAGGTTTACAAAAATCGCGATATACGGAGTTGGAAAATTACGATATGGCGCATTCGCTCGTTACTGTTGCCAGCCATAAATCTCTCTCTCTCTCTCTCTTCATCTTACACCAACGTTGGCATCTCTATTTTTTTTTAGTTGTAAGTAAATTGCCAACACACTCTAGTTAATAATGCTACATATTATACGCACACACATACTGCGTTGCCATCCACCCATCTCTCTCTTTTACAGCAGTGTCGGCTCTCCTTGCCCAGTGTGTGCAGGTTGGCAAAAATTGCTTTATGTGCTGTAAGGCAAGCCTCAAGCAAAGTTGCCAGCTCCTTGCTTTAGGTTAGGTTAGACCAAAAAAAATCTTGGTGATTTTTTTTAGAGTGATGAGTTGGCAACACTAATCTCCACTTGAGGGCGGTCAACCGGGTTGATTGCACAAGCAAAATTGCCAGCTCCTTGCTTTAGGTTAGGTTAGAGCAAAAAAAAATCTTGGTGATTTTTTTTCGAGTGAGGAGTTGGCAACGCTAATCTCCACTTGAGGGCGGTCAACCGGGTTGATTGCACAATCAAAATTGCCAGCTTCTTGCTCTAGGTTAGGTTAGACCAAAAAAAATCTTGGTGATTTTTTTTCGAGTGAGGAGTTGGCAACACTAATCTCCACTTGAGGGCGATCAACCGGGTTGATTGCACAAGCAAAGTTGCCAGCTCCTTGCTTTAGGTTAGGTTAGAGCAAAAAAGGCTGTGGGTAAGCTGTCGGTTGTTTAACTCTTCCCTTTCTCTTTTTTTTTCTTGTAAAAGGCTATGGCAAAAATACCAGTGGGTTGGCAACCTTGCTTTATGCACTGTAAGGCAAGCCTCAAGCAAGGTTGCCAGCTCCTTGCTTTAGGTTAGGTTAGACCTAAAAACAAAAACCTTGGTGATTTTTTCGAGTGAGGAGTTGGCAACACTGCGAGAAAATACCTCAAGCAAGGTTGCCACCTCCTTGCTTTAGGCTAGGTTAGACCCAAAAACAAAAACCTTGGTGATTTTTTCGGGTGAGGAGCTGGCAACACTGCTCCTCACTTCAGCTCCTCACAAGAGGACGTTCAACCCGGGCACTTCCTCTACTTGCGACTAATAAAAAGCGCAACCGAAAAGTGCTTCGGGGCGTCTAATTTGACACAGCGCCACCGGGGAACGGACAAATGCAAAAGCTGACGATGTTCTCCTCGTCAGAGAATCAAAAAGAAATTGAGATACATTTCTGAATTCATTTGCTCGTTTAATAACTTTCCTAAACGTTTCATATGCGGCTATATTCTTAATTCTTTCAAATTACTATATATATATATATCATTCTATTTACTTCTATTATAATATTTGAACTCTTCTTTTATATATTTCTCAATTTACTAGAATATATATAATCCCTCTTCTCCGCTCTAAGTTTTTTATAATTTCCTTCACTCCTCTTTACATAGCGTGCTGCCATCTCTTGTCGATTCCGAGAAACCATTCCTCCTTGCAACATTCGTTGTGTCGTCGAAACTGGCACGTGACACAATATCCCCCTCCTTGAGGATGAAAACTTTATATATACGGTAGGAAAAAATCTTTTGGAAATAGATAAATTTTTTCACTTTCTCTACATCTCGTTTGACTTTTCTCATTGGTTCTCATTTCTACAGCTTACATTGCTTTTCACTTTCACTGTGAAATTATATCTCCTGGCAGGCAGCATTTTTCCTCATCTCTCGATTTATCTCTTCTTTCTATTTTCGTTTCTAGATATCTTATCACCGTTCCGGAAATATTCGTGACCTCTTAAGTTATTTTTAGATACAAAATATAATTCTTCAATAGTTCATCTCCTGCAAGTCTGCTCGTCTAATTTCTCCAAGATAGTCTTTACCTGACAATGTCATGCCAAAATAGTAATTTTCGTTTCACCCTTTTCTTCTTTCAGCAATCTCTCTACAGATTATCAGTTAGCTCAGATTTTTCGTTTCAAAGAATTCTCTCTCTTCTCTAAGTTGACCATCTACGTGTTTTTATCAGCTACAATAATTCTTCACATCAGCCTTAATTTCATATCAGCATGTATCTAGATATATTTATTTTCTGGGATTACAACCCTTTTCTTGGAATACAACCGATTCTTCTTTAACTTCTGGGATTACAACCCATTCTCGGAATACAACCGATTTTTCTTTAACTTCTGGGATTACAACCCATTTCTTTTGCACTTTTCTAAATACACGATGACTTTTCGTCGTCTAAGCTTACAAAGAATTCATTTTACTGATACTATTCGATCTTCTTTCATATTATCTTCTCCTTTTTCCTGAGAGTTTTCTTCATGATTAACTTCCTTCTGTGCCTAACTGTTCTCTTCTTTCACTTCTGTTCGTACAATTGAAAAGTTTACATCCATTTTCCATATTACTTTCTTTGGCATCTCTTCTTTTACAGGTTTGATCTTTCACTATCAGTCTCATTGTTCAATGGGGGTGGTGACATAAATTAGCAGTCATTATTCTTTTTTAAGATATCACTTGCAGAATAGATTTTCCTCCAACGATGACTATCATATATATATACATATATCTTTTTACAGGAACTAAACATCAAAGAATTAAAATTTTTCTTCTTTCAAATAGATCATTATTATTTGCCCCAAACTAATAATTCCACGAATTTTTCTTCTGGAGAACTGGAACTTTTTCAGAGAACTTTTTTAATCCTAGAAACGTCTGCTTGCCAGTCTAAATAAGTCATAATATCTCCTTCCTTTGCACTATTCAGTCATATTTGTTTCTTCCGATTCTTTCAGATACTCGTTGCTTGTTATTATCTTGTTTCTCTTTTCCTTCCTCTTCTTTTCTTCTCTTCCTTCTATTTTCTTTTCTATTCTTCTCAAGATTCTTCTTCCTCCTCTTCCAACTTTCTTCCAGTAAAGAAATTACTTTCATATCTCTCTTCTTCCAATCTGGTTTCTGCCAAGTCTTCTTCTTATGTTCTACATCTTCATCAAATGCATGCTCTCCTTGTCTTTTCCGTCTCGTCTTCTTCTTCCTTCTCTTTGGCGAAGTAGCATCAGAATCCATTTGATCTATGTCGACTCTTTTTAGCGTATTCTTAACTTTCTTCAGGTTCCTTTCTATTTTTAGTTTCTTTCTCTTCCTCTACTTCCATGTCTTTACGTGAATATATCTAAATCTCATTTTACTTCTCTTTCTTCTTTGTTTACATCTTCTGCTCGGCTTATGCTTATTTTCTTCCTCCGTCAGAGACTCGTCACTGGAACTTTCTTCTATCATCTTCATTTCGACATTGATCTCTTCATCATTACATTCACAACTACATTTTTCATCCCTTGCTATTCCTCTTTCATCTTCTTCTATTTTCTTATCTTCCTCTTCTTTGACCTCTTTAAGTTCCTGAGTGGTTTCTTCTCTTAACTTTATAGCTACTTCTTCTATCTTGCCGTCATGCTCGTCATTGGAACTTTCTTCTTTTATCTTCATTTTGACATGGATTTCTTCATCGTTACATTGACAACTAAATTTTTCCTCACTTTCTATTCCTCTTTCATCTTCTTCTATTTTCTTATCTTCCTCTTCTTTGTTTACTTCGCTTAACTTTATAACTTCTTCTTCTATCTTGATGTCATGCTTGTCATTGGAACTTTCCTCTTTTTCTTCTTCTATTTTCTTCTCTGTCTCTTCTTTGTTTACTTCGCTTAATTTTATAACTTCTTCTTCTATCTTGCTGTCCTGCTCGTCATTGGAACTTTCCTCTTTCATCTTCCAACTTCTATCTTCTATAAGGACCTTCGCTTCTTCTATCTTGTCCTCATTTTCTTCTATTCTGGAAACATCTACTTCTGTCTTGCTGTCATTTTCTTCTGTTCTTGAAACGGCTAATTCTATATTGTTTTCGTTTTCTTCTATTCTTAAACGGTTAATTCTATTTGAGATTTACTTTCAACCAGCTTTCTCTCCAAATTTTCGTTTCTTTGTTTATTTTCCTCTCTGAGATTCGAAACCTTCTCTTCTATTCTTCTATTTGTATCTAAACTTATACTTTCGATTAACGACGTTATTTCTTCTTTCTTTCTTTCCAACGACTTTCTATTTCCTTCACACATTTCATTCAATCTCAAGAACATCTCATGGGTTTCGGATCTCGAGGCTTCCAATTTCCTACTGTTTTCCTCGAGCCTTTCTTCCATCTTTTCATTAATTTCCTCTAACTTTTCTTTTAATTCTCTCCTACTTTCATCTATCTTTTCTTCGTGTCTTCTATTATTATCTTTTGCTTCTCTGTTATTCTCTTCCATCTGTGTTTTTAATTCTCTTTCTAATCTTATGCTATTTTCTTCCATCTGTGTTTTTAATTCTCTATTATTCTCTTTTACTTCTCTACTATTCTTTTTATTACTTTCTTCTATCTGCATCGATAACTTCTGGAACATTTCTATCATGTTCACCTCTTCTGTCTTCTTTGGTTTTTCCTTCATTTTCTCTTCTTCCTTTTCCCTTTTCTTCTCTTCTTTTGCATTTATCCTTTCTTCCTTGCAATTTTTGCATACGTAATCTCCTCTTTCACTTATTCCTATGTATTTTTCTCTTCTTATCTTCTCACATAGCCAATGTTTCATTTCTTTGCATGAGCTGCATAGGATAGTTTCTTCCTTATTTCCCTCTTTTCCACAGCAGTTTAATATTTCCTTTCTGTCTTCCATTTCCTCCATTATAGTTTCTCTGTTCTCGCCTTCAATTTTATTTTCTTCCTCTATTTTGGCTTTCTCTCTCTTTGCTTTCTTATTCACAATTCTGCTAGCCGCAACGTTGGTCGCCACTAATGCTACGCCCCTTGTGGGTACGTACTTAAATGTTATTTACCACGGCTACAGATATCTTAATCTCAGGGGGATAGGTTCTTTTTTTGAGAATTCCAAATAAGAAAGCGTTTTATAGCCAAGAGGATATAGTAAAATGCGGATCTATATTCTGAGAACTTGACAAAATACAGAGAAAATATATGTATATGTATAATCGAAAAGGCTTCTTCTTCTTTTAAATGGCTTCTTCTTCTTTTAAAAGGCTTCTTTTTCTTTTAATATGGAAAAAGCTTCTTCTTTTCTTATGGAAACGGCTTCTTCTTCTTTTAAAAGGCTTCTTCTTCTTCTAAAAGGCTTCTTCTTCTTTTAATATGGAAAAAGCTTCTTCTTTTCTTATGGAAACGGCTTCTTCTTCTTTTAAAAGGCTTCTTCTTCTTCTAAAAGGCTTCTTCTTCTTTTAATATGGAAAAAGCTTGTTTTTCTTTTATTATGAAAACGGCTTCTTCTTCTTTTAATATGGAAATGGCTTCTTCTTCTTTTCCTTTGAATTTCTTCTTCTTTTATTAAAGCGTAATCTTATTTATGTGCTCGCTTTCCCCCCCGCTTCTTTGTCAAACCATACAAGCTATACTTGTAGAAAGAGTAGGGTCGACTAAACTGACAATAGCGCCACCTCCTATTTGACGACCAAAGGGGAATAACCAGGATCGCTAATAACGAGCGCTGCCAATGGCCCAGTGCGACTAATAAAAAGCGCAACCGAAAAGTGCTTCGGGGCGTCTAATTTGACACAGCGCCACCGGGGAACGGACAAATGCAAAAGCTGACGATGTTCTCCTCGTCAGAGAATCAAAAAGAAATTGAGATACATTTCTGAATTCATTTGCTCGTTTAATAACTTTCCTAAACGTTTCATATGCGGCTATATTCTTAATTCTTTCAAATTACTATATATATATATCATTCTATTTACTTCTATTATAATATTTGAACTCTTCTTTTATATATTTCTCAATTTACTAGAATATATATAATCCCTCTTCTCCGCTCTAAGTTTTTTATAATTTCCTTCACTCCTCTTTACATAGCGTGCTGCCATCTCTTGTCGCTTCCGAGAAACCATTCCTCCTTGCAACATTCGTTGTGTCGTCGAAACTGGCACGTGACATAGTGAATAAAACAATCTTTTGTATAGGAAAATTTCTTCCTTACCGAATCTATATTAGTTGTGCGGTTACCCTTAGAAATTTGGGTCTATGCTTTAGCATGGCTTTAGAACCCCCTTAAGGATTGGAATTATAACAATTTCCGTCCATTGAAGGGGGACTTCCTCACTAGTCCATATCACATTATAAAGTTGTAATAATTTATCTGTCCCCAGTTGCGGTAAGTTTAGTATACATTCATGTGATATGCCATTCAATCCTGGTGACGACGAAGGTTTCCTTTCACTTATAACTTTTCTTAATTCTGAACTGGTATATGGACATTCCAATGTTGATGGTGTGGATTCATTCATTGAATTTAATATGGCGTTGGAATCACGGTCGCTAGAATCTGGTGTTAGGCTTTGGTGAAATTCTGTCATCCATTTACTGCTTATGTCTCCTTCATGTTATCTACTAATATTATTGGCATTAGACATTCTGTTAATAACTTTCCACGTTGTGGTTGTAACGCTATTCCTCGCTCGCAAAGGAACATAAATTAGATTGTGTGCAATTCGATATTCATTTGTTTCCCTTGTTCGAAGAAGTAATACGTCACCAATCATGTGACTATGGAAAGGGAGGGCTCTCGCGTGGCTTGCGGAGTTCTCTCTTTCTCTCTCTCTCTCGCTTACTCTGGCAGCGGTAGGGGTTACCTGTCGTAGCTCTACCTTGGACTGGTGGAATCGGTTAGCTGAGATTGTCATCTGGGTAATGGTGGTATAATTAATATATATTTAAGTTTATTTTAAGAATTATAATACTCTGTTTAGTTAATTAGTTTCATTTGTGCACTATTTAGTTATTCCATGTTTAATACTACCATTGCGCAGATGATCATTTCAGATTGGCCGATACTTACTAGTCTTGTTCATTTGGTATCTAATTAGATTTACGATTTCTCCATCCAAAATTGCTGACTAATATATTATCTACGGAACAATAATATCGAATATTGGACACAATCTAAGTCCGGTACATCTATTTGGCCTTGTATGAAATGGGTTGGTTGGATTTGTGATTTAAATTAATGTAAATCGGACATGTGTATATTATACTAAATTTGTTATTGGAAGATTTCTATTATTGACGTTACTGCTGTTACATATTACCAATTTCTAATAGTTATTTCATCAATAAATTGTTAAATTTACCTTTTACTTTTTGTACTTCCCACAAAGGCCTCTGAATTGGGCGAATAGTTCAATAATCAAGGTAGTCAAATTGTCAGCCATTAGTATATATAATTGTAGAGGGCTAATGACAGAATCCCAAATCTAAATTATATGTGAAAATACTAGGGTGGTGACAGAGAAGAGCATGGTTTTGTTCAATGTGGGAAGTACGTAACATTTTGAAAAGTAAAATTTAGGGAAAAAGGATGAATTTAAATGAATCAAATTCTCTATTGCATACATTAGATCAAACTGGTTATTTAGATCCGCCTAGTGCATTAGGAATACAGCCGATTTCTTCCACGATGTATTGTGAAGGTCAGGAACAGGTGGCGATGAGTTCGTCACGGCCAGGTGTGTCTCGGCCGGAAGTGAAAGTTGAGGTTAAAAGATCGTATGATCGAATGCCTTGTAGGCATAAGTGGGTAAATAAACGTCCTAAGAATTTAATTGACTTTTCTGATTCTAGTGATGATGAGATACATAATGGGGGCATAATTCTCCAATTTTTGCTGGTAGTTGTATTAAGAAAATAACAAGTAATGTCGCTAGTCAAACTCTGTTAAGTTTGATTAACAATGTCCCCTCAGTAATGGATGAAAATCCTCTTAATCTGTTTGATTTTATATGGCATATAAACAGCATAATTGAAAAGGATATTTTTCCAGTAAGAGAAATACTTCTCTCTGCTTTACATAAGTTGCCATGTAAAATAAGTGACGTAATTTGGAAACTCATAGGTGGTGATCTATCTTGGTCTGCAATTGTTCAAAAAGTAATGGATAAATTCGTAACAACTTTAGGAAAAGAACTCATTGTTAATAAGTTCATATTTCGTATCCAAGACAAAAATGAAGATGTAGTAGAATTTTTTGAAAATCGATGGAGGGCTGCAGTTTTAGTAGATTTGGGGTGGCCTGAAGAAGAGCTTATTCAGTGCTTAATTGAAAGAATGCTCCCTAACTATTCTGAACATTTTATTTTGAATGGTGTCCCTTCGTATGTGTGTGATCTAAAAGCTAGATTACAATTATTGCAGAAACATCAGAGAATCGTTAAAGATTTCAGATCAGTTACTTCAAGTGACAAATTACGTAACACAGGGGAAAGTAAACCAATTATTTGCAGACAATGTTATAAGGTAGGACATGTAACGAAAAGTTGCCCCTATAGACAGAATAGAACCTTCATGCCAGCATTTGCAAATTCTTCGAAAGAAAGTGATACCGTGGTTGCAGTGTTTGTTCCTATTGTTCTAGAAAATCAAACATTAAATGCTTGCATAGACACTGGCTGTACAGATTCAATTATCAGGAGAGATGTGATTCATAAACTAAATCTTAAGAGACAATTGAAGATCAATGAGTGCAATGATAAATTAAAAGTGGGGAACGGAACATACATATATTTTCACCAAAAAGTAACATTAAATGTGAAGTGCGATTATTTATCGTGGCCACAAACCTTTTACGTAAGTGACAATTTGCCTGTTGACTGTATACTGGGTGTGAAATTTCAAATAAAATCGAAAATGGCCATAAATATGCCGAAACAAGAAGTTAGTTTCAACAACGGCGGAGTGGTTTTGCCAATTAAATGGAACTGTTCAAGTTTTAATATTCAAAATGTATCTTTCCAGGAGAACTTTATTAATGCACCTGTGTCTTTACCCTCTGTTAACAATGGTAATCTACAACAAAGAAGATACAACCAGCAGCAGCCAAGAGCAAGTGGATTTTCAAGGAATGCTTCTCAATTCAATCAGGCAAGACGTGGTCAACAGCGTGCTCCACAGCAAACAAGAAGTGGACAAGTTCCAGGAAACCAATTCAGGAAACCCTTTACGTCAACTTCCAGTACTTCTGTTCCGGATGGATTTTGTGGAGTTATGAACGAGCTTTCGCAGGATTTTGAAGAAAAATTAGGTGAGCTTAAAAATCAATTTTCTGACGTTATTAGTGATTCTATTGGACACATTAAAGGTTTCGAATACCGTATTCAATTAACAGACAATATTCCAGTGAGAATGATGCCATATAATTTGGGTCCAAAGAAAGAAAAGGAAATGGAAGGAATTATTGATAATTTGTTAAAGCAAGGTGTTATTGAACCTACTAATGGAGCATATGCTTCTCCAGCATTTATTGTGTATGGAAAAAATGGATCTAAAAGAATGGTCATTGATTATAATAAGGTAAATGATCATATTTTATGGGATGGTTTTCCTCCAAATAACTTAGAAGACACCTTAAGTTTTTTGAGCAAGGGAAAAATTTATTCCGTTGTTGATATTAAATCTAGTTATCACCATATCTTACTTGCAGAAGAATCTCGAGACGTAACTAGTTTTGTAACAAAAACAGGCCATTTTAGGTATAAATTTCTGCCATTTGGTTTACGTGTAGGAAGTGCATGTCTAGCAAGAGCTATGGACATGGTCTTAGGAGATTTAAGGGGCACATTTCTTTCTTACTATTGTGATGATATTTTAATTGTATCAGATGATGAAGAATCTCATATAAATCATCTGAAGATAGTGTTTGAAAGATTCAGAAATTATGGAATAACAATATCACCTCAAAAAATGCAATTGGGCCAGACAAAAATAAAATTCTTAGGGTTTGAAGTGAGTAATGGAAATCTATGTATGGATCCTTCGCGGATCGAAGCAATTAGAAATTTGCCAGCTCCCAAATCCTTGAGAGGATTAAATAAATTGTTAGGGTTTATAAATTATTTTTCAAGATTTATTCCTGACTTTCAGAAAATAATTTCACCATTAAATGATGTAAAATCTGTGAAACAAAAATTTTATTGGGGTTCTTTACAGCAAAATGCGCTCGATACAATTAAGTTAGCATTTGAAGAAAATGTAATATTGAAATTACCAGATATGGACAAGCCATTTATAGTTCAGGCAGATGGGTCTTTATCAGGCTATGGTTCTATTTTATTGCAGGAAGATGAGGATAGGAATTTAAGACCTGTCTTCTTCTATTCTAAGCGAATGAAAGAAGCTGATAAAAATAAAACCATATATCAGGTAGAATTGGAGTCTTTAATGTTAGCTTTAGATAGATTTGATCCTTATTTGAGATGCCAACCATTTCTATTGCAAATAGACAATATGAGTGTTGCATGGATGATAAAAAGAGCATCCAAATACCCAAAATATGCTAGATATTTGGAAAAGCTATCCATGTATAAGTTTCAGATAGAGCATATACCTACCACAAGTAATAAGTTAGCAGATACTTTATCTAGAATGTTTGATGGTAAGGAGTTTAATACTGAAGAACTAGATGTAAGTGAATTAGATGGTATTAACTTGAGCATGTGGGCTCATCCCTTATTGTCAGTATCCATATCTGATGAACAACTAAAAGATAAAAAGCTAAAAGAAATCATTGATAAATTGAAAGCGAATGAAGTAGTACAGCATTACAAATTAGTAAAGAATGTCTTGTTCTATAGAACTAAATCAAATACTATGCCATATAGAATTGTTGTTCCTGAACACTTGCGTAGATCTGTAATTACTTATTTTCATAGTAATGTTATACAAGGTGCTCACATGGGTTGGTTGAAGACACTAAAGAAAATACAAAAACATCTAACTTGGGTAAGGATGGCTAAAGATGTTAAAGATATGGTACAAGCCTGTGATGTTTGTCAACAAAGTAGAAGTAGAAATGTTGCAGTGGTAAATACATTGTCATCTGAAATTATTTCTGCTCCATGCCAAAAATATCATATTGATTGTGTCGGTCCACTGGTGCCATCAAAAGGATTTAAATTTATATTAGTTGTAGTCTGTGCATTTTCAAAATTTGTTATCTACGAACCATTAAAGATGTTGTCATCAAAAGTCATTGTACAGAAATTATATAATATATTCTTAACGTATGGATTTCCGAGTGAGATCACTTCTGATAATGCCTCATATTTTGTTTCGCAATTCTTTGAATCATTCTTGTTTAATTTGGGCATTAAACATACAACGATAAGTCCTTACAATAGTCAGGCAAATATGGCTGAAAAATATATATCTCACTTAAAGTATAGCTTGAGAGCATTGTTTGCTAAAGATCAAACCAAATGGGTAAATGCATTAAAAGAAATACAATATTCACATAATTCCTGCATCAGTTATGCTACAAAATTTACACCTGCCCAGCTTTTTCTTGGTAGAGATTTAAGCGATATGTTATGCATTAGATGGCAATTAAAAGATGAAAATGAAGTTATTTCTGACGATGAACAAAAAGAGAGGTTGTACCAGGCATTTCAAAACTTAAAGAAAGCTTGGAAAAAGAGGGAGGAACTCTATAAGAGGAAATTTAGTCCTGTAAAATTTGCTGTAGGTGACAAAGTAATGGTGCAAATCCAAGTTATATCAAAAAAAGTTGAGAATATAACACGTAAATTATCTTATAAATATACAGGGCCATATGAAATTGTGAAATTTTTAACTAATGTGTCCGTCTTAGTAAAACATTGCTCAGATCAAAATAAGTTTAAGAGAGTGCATGTCTCGAAGATAAAGAAGATTTATGAAATGCCTGTTACTCTTCCATCCAGTAATAATAGCAATAGCAATTCATTACCATAGTAAGAGACCTAGAAAAATCCATTTGATTTGTTTTTTGTTTGTTTTCATGTCTGTTACAATGGGTACCCTGTGTTGTTTTTGTTACGTAGATCAAAAAACTATATTCTAATGTTGTTGAAATTGGAATTTTAAATGTTATGTACGTACGTATGAAGGTATTGTTTCTTGGTATTTTTGTATATTACAGGTTTCGTTTGGAATGAAAATGATCGATCAAATGTCAACTATTAATTAATAAATGAACCTGAGGACCGAAAGTACCAGGACACAAATGATTTGTGGATTTGAATGTATGGTGTTTTGTAAGTACCAAATGTTTCTTTGCGGGCGATGAAATGCTTCTTATTTATATTTAAAGGGGGAGAGGGAATTTTGTAACGCTATTCCTCGCTCGCAAAGGAACATAAATTAGATTGTGTGCAATTCGATATTCATTTGTTTCCCTTGTTCGAAGAAGTAATACGTCACCAATCATGTGACTATGGAAAGGGAGGGCTCTCGCGTGGCTTGCGGAGTTCTCTCTTTCTCTCTCTCTCTCGCTTACTCTGGCAGCGGTAGGGGTTACCTGTCGTAGCTCTACCTTGGACTGGTGGAATCGGTTAGCTGAGATTGTCATCTGGGTAATGGTGGTATAATTAATATATATTTAAGTTTATTTTAAGAATTATAATACTCTATTTAGTTAATTAGTTTCATTTGTGCACTATTTAGTTATTCCATGTTTAATACTACCATTGCGCAGATGATCATTTCAGATTGGCCGATACTTACTAGTCTTGTTCATTTGGTATCTAATTAGATTTACGATTTCTCCATCCAAAATTGCTGACTAATATATTATCTACGGAACAATAATATCGAATATTGGACACAATCTAAGTCCGGTACATCTATTTGGCCTTGTATGAAATGGGTTGGTTGGATTTGTGATTTAAATTAATGTAAATCGGACATGTGTATATTATACTAAATTTGTTATTGGAAGATTTCTATTATTGACGTTACTGCTGTTACATATTACCAATTTCTAATAGTTATTTCATCAATAAATTGTTAAATTTACCTTTTACTTTTTGTACTTCCCACAAAGGCCTCTGAATTGGGCGAATAGTTCAATAATCAAGGTAGTCAAATTGTCAGCCATTAGTATATATAATTGTAGAGGGCTAATGACAGAATCCCAAATCTAAATTATATGTGAAAATACTAGGGTGGTGACATGGTTAAGGATGATTCATTTGTTAATGAGGAACAAAACTTTTTCCAAAACTCTGCCTTAACCCTCCGAGCACCAACCGGGTCTCTGAGACCCATAACTGAATTCATATGTCTATACTTTTGCAAGGAATTTTTTCAGGGACTATGAGGTCATGTTACTTTATTGCAGTTTCGGTGAAGATGAAGTGAATAATATTATACCATTATCCTCGTGTTTGAGTTTGCCAGTAGACTTCTACAGAATATAATAGCAACTCGTACCAACTGGGTCTTTGAGACTCACTGATATTTTCCTTTTGAATATGTATATGGTGCTGGGGAAATGGCGCTCGTTGGCCTGAAACTATTTTGCTATTTCTTGTACTAACAATGTTTCTTGTTGTATTACATTTTTGATTTCAATCAGATTGCTGTCTTATTTGTAGCGGGCGTTCTTCAAAGAATTTCGCAACTTAGTGCGTACCTTATCTTTTTGAACGTGCAAGTGGTTTGCTCATAATAACAATTAATAGTGTGGCCTGTGCACAAATTGAGTCTTACTGAGAATCACTTACACGGAAACGTTTATTTCTTCATTGAATTTTCTAAATTTTTGCCAGCGTCAGTAAGATAGCTTGACCACTATGTGAAAACAATATAGCAGACTTACTTCAAGAAGACTTGCTAAATTCTGATGAAGATGACAATGGAAGTGATTACGTCCCTTCCTCGGATGAGAATGAAAAGGATAATGTTATCCCTGCCGATTCTTTTTCCGAAGATGAGGACAGAGACATTGATGACACTAGTTTCAACCAATCCACCTCTAGCCCTGATCTATCAAAAAAATTGTGAAGAAGTTTGGTTGGCAGAATCTTATTCAGGTCCTTCCGGCATAGCCAGCAGATGCAATGTTATCAATAACCCACCAGGACCGACCCGATTTTCCAACAGAGAATGCGACAGTGGTTCCTCTTTCTTGCTGTTCTTCCGACGCCAACTGATAGAGGAAATATGCAATTGGACTAATCAAGAAGGAAGACTAGTCTACAAGGACAACTGGAAGGAGGTGCACCAGCAACAACTGAAGAAATTAATTGGGTTCTTATTCTCGTTGGCGTCTCTTAGTCGAAGAATGAAAACAGCTTTGTAGCCGAGAGCATGGCAGACCATTTTTCCAACGAAATATGAGTCGTGGCTGTTTCCAACAGCTGACGAGTGTCCTTCTATTCGATGATGCTGCATCCCGCAGAGCCCATTGATCCCCAGACAAGCTGGCACCGATAAGAAATTGCTTTGAAATGTGGAACACCTGGCTTCTAAACGCATACATCCCTGGAGCAACTCTTCACGTTCAGAGTTCGTTGTACGTTTCGACAGTACATCCCGTCGAAACCCGAAAAGTATGGAATCAAGATCTGGGCAATCTGCGATTCAACCACATGTTACGTTAGGAAGATGGATATATATAAAGGAAAGGAGCAAGGTGCACAATGGGGAAAAAAAACCTTTTAGAAAAAGTGGTGATGAATATGGTACATGAGCTGGATAATTCTGGGATGAACATCACGTGCGACAATTGTTTTACTGGTCTTGCCCTGGCCAGGAATCTACTGAAGAAAAATCTTACTCTCCACGGGACAATCAGACAGAATAAAGGTGAGATTCCTAGAGAGTTCGTCACAACCAAAGGACGTGACACCAATACCACAGTATTCGGGTTTCAGAAGGATGCAATGCTTGCATCCTACTGTCCCAAAAAGGGCAAAGTAGTTGTTGTTCTCAGCACCATGCACTCTAAAGGCAACATCGATGAGAGCAACTTATTGAGAAAGCGAGAGGTCATCCTCGCTTACATTGCAGTAAGGCAGAAGTCAATACAAAAGACCAAATGGCTCGTTTCTATTCTGTGAAGACAATGACAAGAAGATGGCCAATGATGATCTTCTACAATATGATAGATGTCAGTGTCATCAACGTTTTTGTTGTGTGGATGGGGACTACAGCAGTGGAAAATCACACAAGCGTCGACTGTTCCTTATCGAACTAGGGAAACAGCTTGCTGATATTGCTGGTGCTGGGCTCTACATCAATCTTTGAATAATATAGAGTTACATATGCTGGTAAGGTTTCGGCATAAAATGACAATATTATTGATCTCGTTGGCTCAGCAATTCGACTTCCATTTTCGTCAATTTTGTATTTCATTATTCGCCTCACTTTCAGTACGTTAAAAACATTTGGTTTTATGTTTTCTAATAATTCATCATCAGTAAATGAAGTATCTATTCCTTTAATTACACCCATTCTCCTCACTTTATGTGCTGGTACATAAGCAAACCAGTTATTTTTCATTACAACTGGATGAGAGTGAAGAGAAAGTTGTTAGCATTTTTCGCAGATTTGAATTCCAATTTCGCCAGATTTTCCCCCATGGTCTTAATTGTCTTTAGACCTTCTATTTTGGCTTCATGAAGTTTTTCCCATAATTGTAGTATATGTAGCTGTCCAATATTACCTCTATTTGTTCCATTAATTTCATTTGCACTTCTTACAAATATATCATAAGGCCCCAATTGGGCATTTTTGTACTTAATTGTTTCATGATCTTTAAATACTTTAACTTGACGTGTATTTACTTTATCCTGTAAAAGATGTTTTGAGAGACATCACTTTTGTCTTGACTAGTTACGCTAGTAGGAACCCAAACTTCCATACATTCCGAAGTATCTGTGTCACTTATTTGGGTATTCATTTTGTTTAATGACGTCCAGCCATATTAATAACTAATATCATATTAATCATTCTACATCTACTTACTATATCAATTCACTTAGTTTACACAGTTATTTTTATTATATATTACATGTTTAAACTCTCAGTTTATACGTATATATTCCTAACTCAAATCACAGAGCACAATAAACACTAGTAGATCATCTATCCACTCGAGAATCCTCGTTCAATATTCAACAACATAACTTTAATGCCTGGAAGTCATTCACGTACATTTAACACATGGTTACTATCACAACCAATATAAAACATGCTAAGAATACAAATTCTTCTTCTTTTTCCTGTCATGTATCTTATTAGTTTTAAGATATAGGACGGAAAAGAGATTTTTCTTCCCATCTGGCGAAAGCTTAGAATTTTGCTCATATTTCTGAGGATTACATTCTAAAGATTAAAATCGAAACGGCATCACTCGAACTGTAAGTTTAAATAATAAAATATCTGTAACATAGTTTGTCCTGGGCGAGACAAATTTTGTGACAGTGATATCTGCAGGAAATTTAGCAAGTTTAATATACATCAACTATATATCTGCAATGACTATACTTCTAACAGCCTTGGATTTGCTATTGTTTTTGAGGAAAATCTGTCAAAGCATTCAAGATGGCGGATGTTTGGATATTCTAAATTCTGATCCTTTTTATCACGTTACGTTAGTATTAAGTAGGTGTTTCTGCCCACCAAATTTTATACTTCTAACTGTAGTAGTTTTTGAGAAATTGATAGGTATAGATTAGTTTAAATTAGAACAGGCAGGAACAGGCCCATCGAAAAGGTGGATATTCGATCAAGTAGAGAGTCAACAGTTCTTTCAATCCAGAAGATTACGTATTTCTAGTTCGCATAGCTACGGAGACATCAAAGGCAGTGTGCGAATTAACGGGGGGGATGCTGGGGGTTTTTCCCCCTACAAGAATTTTATCCCCGACAAAAGTAAAATAGTTGTATCCCTGCCAGGGATGTTTTTATCCCCCTCAAAGAAAATTCAATTTCGTAGCATTCCTCAACTATCTAACAAACAGAATGGGAAAATCATTCGTGTCCATTAATGGTCCAGTCATCAGAGATACCCCTGCTGAAAAGCATGCAGCCTTGTGGATTATTAAAGAAGAACTCCATTCTGCAACTGACCAACCTCACCAATCCGAGAACAAGCTTTTTCCTCTAAAGTGCTAATATTTTACATGTATTAAAGTGTTCACAAGGATCTTATATCGGTTATATGGATGTTAAGTTTAAACTTTGTATTGGTAATAGAAATTTGGTCAAAGTTTTCAATGGTAATAGTGTGATAGATCTTCTTGTGTATGAGTTTGGGCTTTCTTACAATGTAAATTTGCCAAGTATTTCTAAATTACTTGTAATTGTTATCACAAGATCTAATGACCTATATTTTATAACAAATGTTTCTAAGGTACTTAGAACCACAGGGCAACAGTTTAGTTTATTGACTGATAACAAATATACAAATTTGCTTAACCCCCCAAAAATCTCCAAAAATGAAATCACAAATACGCCACTGAATGGGCATTTATAATATTAGATAAATTTGTCATGGTTTTCGAGGAAAGTTAACGATTTATACCATTTCAAAGGAATTGCCCACAGAACAAATCCTTTTCTAGATAAAAGGGCATCCCCGATGGCGCAGTGCTACCGTAATCAAGGGATCCCGGGTTCGATATCCGGGAGGCACATAGAGATTCAGATCCCACTTTAAACTGTAGGTCCAGTCCAGATTAGCCTACCTGTGCATAAAGTACACTTAATAAAACAATTCAATCAATCAAAACCTTTTCTAGAGAAGCTGTAGAGTCACTCGGAGGAATACGGCCAACCTTTCTTTTTGCGGTTTATAGCTTCGCTAAATGAAGGAGTGTCGCAATGAAAAGGATGTTAAATGAAAGCTACATGTTTTATTATTGTTACCTATAAGTTTTATTACTGTAAGTCTTATAGCAGAAGAACCATAGAAAAATAAACAGATGAACGTCAATTTGGGCAAATCATCCCTTGTTCAGGGTAGAATGCCCACCCATTAGGGGTAAAATGCCCAATACAAAAAACAATTGTTGTAATTTGTACTGACATTTCTGTGGTCATATCAACTCACAGCTACAAGCAAAAAATTGAATCACTTTGTTGGAAACTCTGAGCACCATGTGGCAGTTTCACTCTGCAGATATGTTTCCCTGACTCTTGATTTTTACACCAAATATAATTCAGTTTCTTTCTCTCTTGGGAATATTATTGTACACTGTTAATACAGCAACGTCCAAAAAATTATTACCTCAAAAATTGTCTTCTTACATCATGAAATTAACACTGGATGGCTTCAGATTCTTCTTACAAGCTCCAAACCTGCTGCCTCGTCTCACCCCGGAGGGCGCTTTCAAACAAGAGTCGCAGAATTCTCATAACATTAATGTTGCACGAGATACGAGGAGTTGGGCATTTAACCCCGATGGACATATCCCCCCGAGTGACTCTATATGTTCTTCTGAAGAAATGTTTTGTAACCCAAATATCCAACGAATAGCTTTTGTATGCATGCTAAACTCGTTTCGAAGCAGATTATAAATTTACTTTAATTCATTAACAGTATTAGTACTAGTACTCAACAGTGAGTGGTACTTGCCAATCACGAGCGCCGCCAGAAATTTTTGTGATGGGGATAGTAGTAGTAATAATAATAATCATTGTTATTATCATGGTTCTGATTATTGTTATACGATAATAGCTATTATAAACTAATAGAAATAAACCATTTTTGAAAATATTATAATTGCTATTATTATTATTATTATATCCTTTGTAATGGATCCACCGGATGCATGAACATCTAGCGCAGCTCTATTTCATTATATTTCTACATTGCATACAGTTAGTGCACTGAAATACACAGTTATTCTATTTTGTTACTGGCATTTACACACAAAAGTTAAGAGAAAATTTTAGTCATAAAGTTTGTTATTTGACCTCTCACATAAAACAATTTTTTTAATTTTGAAAATTTAAAAACTATTTATTCTTTGAATTACATCGTTCCTATATTTTACACTATTTATTTATCTAACGCAGTTTTTCTTTAGTTATTCTGTTCACATACTAACTGAAACTTATTTCTGTTATTACCAATAGAAATATCAAGCTTTCTTCTTTATTGAAACTTGAAATGAAAGTAGCCAATTTTCAGCCCGTTCGACCTCTTCTCCCGACGACTATCTTGCCACTGTATTGAAATACTTTATCCTTTCCAATAATGTTTCCAGTATACATGTATTATTGCAACGAATATTTGGATGCTACATGTTGTACATACACATAAACAGCTCCAGGGAAAGTAAGTACGGAGGCAGAGGACGATTAATGTTTCGTCTGTTTAGTTTAGTTTACACGTTTTTCTCACAGTTGATAGGGTAATCAAGCTGATCAGGGTGCCTCAATATCCCAATAGATCGTCATTAGTATGTTCTTGAATTATTATTTTTTTTTAATTGAAGATATGGAGGGTTTTTAAGATTTTCTTAAACTTCTTAATTGACTTTAAAAAAAAAACTCCAATGAGATTAGTTTAGTAAGTTACTGGAGATATTGAAATGCTTATTCTAAGGTAGGCTCTACTAGTGGGGATAAATAAGAACAAATATAATAAATTCCTTCATATTTAATTTTACAGAGTTTTGACAACATGCAAAATCGTCATTAAAATATTATGCTTACAGCTTCATGTTTTTTCTACTCTTTGATTACCCTATATAACGATATTTCTGAAAGTAAATTTAATCGAAAGTACTATTGGATTATATTTATTGTCACTCATTCTCCAGTAGGAGAATTTCACGTTGTTGATTATGACTGCACATAGTATCTGCGTACATCAGGAAATTTCAGGAAATAGTTTTTGGCATATTTCTACAACAAAAATTGCAAAATAAGTTGATAAAGGTGTAATACGTTGTTTGGTATTAACTAACAGGTGTAGTACAATAACAGTAATTCAGAACCATAAATCAAACCAAATACTGAAGACAGCTTGCCTATCTATTCTTTATGCAATATTTGAAACACCAAGGTTACTCACAGTTTAGTTAATCTACCCCCAAGATCAAATGTCACTGTTGCTAATTCAGCAATTCACGTGCAACTGTTGACATTTGATTTGATACTTTATAATCTACTCTGAAAAATCCACTCCCAAATCTGTTTCCCTTAGAAATTCACATTCAGAAGGCTATCAGATTATTTGAAAGAAACTTACAAATATCGATCCGCCATTATCTACATCAGAATGGAATACTTCTATAATTTAAAAGGAAAAAATTATGTGCTCAATTTGGCAAAATATGAAACCAGAAACTTTCTCAAGTAACCATTTAAATTATAGAAAGTTCAAAGATAATCATTATTACAGCAAGTTTCATATTATTGACATTTTAAGATGGCTATTAGTATTAGTTATATACTAATATTCTGGCAATATTTAGCAGGGTAAAATAATAATTGGAACCGTAACTTTTCATTTTAATATTTGCCACTTGACGTGAAAGAATTTATTTGCTTTTTTATGGTAGAGTCTTGTGGTCATACTTTCATTGTAGATATAAAGATTTGTAAGAATATGTTAAGATCTTTCTATAGTAGATCCACATAGTAAATGCTTTCTACTTTCTGCATAACATAAATATATTGTTCTTGCACAAAATCATGTTTACAAAGTTTTAGTTTCAACTCATTCTAAAAATATCCTAGGAGGTTAGGTCCCTTTGCTTCTGTCTTGCCATTGCTGCCTGACTCTTGAGCATGGTTTTCGCATCCAGTATTAAAACCTACGCTAGAACCTTCTGATTTTGGTTGGTAAGAACCTGAATTGGGGTTTCCCCTAGAACGTGCTCCTGGAAAGGAGCCCAGATTTCTTGGCACCTTAGCGTAGACTCCTTCTTGATAGTCTTGGAGGGAACCTTCGAGACCGGCGAGGAATGCTGGGTTTTGAAATTGTGGAATCAGTTCCGCTTTGTTTTGTGCAGCTTTACTTTTCTCGCTGTCGTAGCGGTGTTCATCCTGAGCTTTGCTGACTCCAGCGCGAAGGATAGGATCAAAAGTGAATTGAGAATCGAACAAATTAAATTTGTTTCCTGGAAAGTCGATCTTGTCGATTATCACAGGGTTGCTTTTTCCAGCAAAACCATTGCTTGATTCAAGGATGTTTCCGGCTTGAAAAATGTTTTTGGTTCCACCGAATGCGTCGAAATCGAAGATGGGATTAGGCTTCTCATTAGAAATCTGAAAACATAAAATATAGCAAGTAAGAATATCTGGAACAAATTATTAGTCCTAGCCTTACAGAGATTTAGACCCCTGAAACACATTTTCAACAAAATATGAAAGAGGATTTGAGGAAATTAATGATATTGCAAAGTTACTTCAGAAAATATCATAACTCTCCTTCGGTGAGCTTCTGGTTACAGTGGCATACTATAGGAACTTCTGAAACGTTTTCGACTTGACATCACCTGTAGAGTGTGACGCCTGTGACATTTCGAAAAATACGTAATTACACCACTGCTCAGTTGTATCAATAATATACACTTTCACTCTTCTCTTTTCTAAAAATTTAAGTAGCGGGAATGGATTTAGTGTTATTAAAATAATTAAAACATTCGTACACTAATGTTTATAATTACAACTCTTAGCATGTGAGTCAAATTTAAGCTTCAAAGTAAATGATTCCTCCTGTAAAATAGAGACGATATTAAGGCTTCCGAAAAAAGTATTTCACTAAAGCAACAATATCGCAATGGGGAATCTTCTGTTAAATAAATATGATGCGTAAATATTTCTAGATAAATCGCACTATGGCTTACGCTTTCATGTGGTGTTACTGGTTTCCGCATTTCATACCATTAACAAATTATGCGAATGCTATTTGTAAATAATGAAAGTAAAATTATTTCAGAAAATCATGATTCTTCCATTGAAAGAACTTCCAGCAATAGTAATATCCAATTATCCTAGTTTATAATCGCACGTTTTTCATAAACTAAAATATCGACTATGAAATATAATATACTAATATACAAAACCGAAAGGGTTGCATTACATTCCAAATATATTTTACGTACCCATGGTTTAGGATGTCTGATCTTTGCCTGAAAGAAGAAGAAGAGGTTATACCTGTATAGAGAGCTAGATTGATAATTAAGAAATATATTAAACGGAGGTAGAGCACTCAATATTGTTCGTGGCACGAGGCGAAACATGGGGGAGAGATTAACTGTTTTCTACGCTGTAATGAAAATCACATTACTGAACAAGCATTTGTATTTTTTATTTGTATTTTGTCATTAAGCGTCGCTTTTATTCTGGCAATTTTGTCTAAGCGCGACGATGAGGATAAGTGATGGAACCAAATCCACAATTTTACCTGTAATCCAAACCAATCCTTAGCTGCTTCTCCTTCACGAAAAGTAATTGTAAAGGGGTGTTTAAGTACTTAATACAGACGTCCTGGGGTGTAAGGGGTGAGCCTTTTTCAAGACACTCAAATGTCTACCTCACTTCCACTTAGAACACCCTGGACTGCATTTTTCAGACTAGCGAGGCTCTGGCATCTGGACTCACGTCCAGTATAATCCTCCGTGCGGTTCATGTTGTGTGCTGTACTTGTGTGTTTGTGATTGTCTTTTATACATTTCACCTCATCATCATCCAGCCTCATCTTCGCGATTAGTCCTAAGTGGCAAAAAGAGAAGTAAAATATAGCAAATCAATTATGAGTAAATTACTGTGAGTTTGGATTCTTATTGTCAGTAAATATACTATAAATAGAGAATTGAAAATATCATCAACATTTGAAATGTCTGTTACAAAGGAAGAAATTAGTTATTCGTCCGCCATCTTGAAATGATTTGACTCAAATGCATTACCAGATATAGATTACTGCTCAAAATTTCTGAATGTTCTGCAAATGAAGTGGTTACAATGGCAGTGTCCTCCCCTAGTTTCGACCCACCATTCCTCCTGTACAATGCACTACATTACAAAGATTTTATTAACAATCTGCAACTCAAGTAATGCCCTAAAACAGTTTATAGTTTCGTTTCGTAATCTACAGAAACGTAGTCTACACAAATAAAGAGCAAGGTAACTGCAAAGTATCTATCACTTGTGAATATCTCTCTCAAGAGCTTTAATTCTATACGAGCTTTTGGAAGTTCTAATTTTCAAATTGACAATTATAGACAGTTTCATAACATATAATTTATATGTCGTTACGTACCATGAGATCGTTAACTGAGATGATAGGTCTGATGTGTTTGTTCTGTAAAATATGAAATATATAATTTTTTTAACGCAAAGAACAATGAATTAGAGTTATACGTATGTTCTTGGAAGTTTATACTTTCGTTGCAAGTTACGAAAAGCAGTGTGTTCCTGTAGCCAATTAATTACATTCTTTCCATGAACATAATGTTTGTGTTTCAAATGTAGTAGATTTATTACATTGATAATACTACATTCAATTCATATACATAATCATTTAAAACACTAGGAAACACATGTTCATATCTTGTTACTATTTATATATTCGATAAAATAAATTCAAGATTTCTTTTACCTAGCACAAACTTATGTTAAGGTAAACCGAGGTATTAAGGATCACCAAATTGCTATTTCAGTGAAGAAATTCATCAGGAGCTGTTCAAGAAAACACAAACAGGATTCATTTTGGAATGTATATTTTATAGTTTACATTAACGAGTAGGAATATAATGCAAACAAGTAGGAATATACACAAACACAAACGAGTAGGAATATAATGCAAAGGCAAAAACAACAATGAATTGAAAGGTAGGTTGTATGGTCCCAATTGCCCCTTTGTTGGGTAATAAGGACCAGCCAATGGGGTATCAAAGACAGGTCCGTTTTTGAATGGTAAGTCCTTTTTCGAAATACAATAGTCTTGAACTACGTCACACAAGTCTTGTTCCTTCATTCCAAAACCCCACTGAGGAAATACGTAGAATGAAGCACTCCTCTAATTGTGATTCTTCTGCAGCTGTTAGTGCATTAGACGTTACAGGATGCACTTTTAACTTCATACAGAAGCTCAACAGTTCTTTATGGCGTTTTCGCGCGTCTGCCTTTTGGCTGCACTGTGTGCAGAGTACTATTTACACAAACAGAATAGGATCGCAGACCATGTACACGGCTGGTGCGCCTGCCGCTTCGCATTTCCTTACGCTTTTTACGAAATTCTAGCACACGGTCCTTAATGCCCCGTGGTTACCTCATTTTCATTTTTAAACAAATATTGATACACAATAAATTTATTCATTATTGATTTTATCTTATCATTAAAATTATTTTTGAATCCAAAGAAGCAAATAAGAAGTAATAGGCTTCAGCTTCTTGTGTGGTCGATCAGTACATGCAATATTGAATAAAAATGTGGCACATATTATAACGTTTGAAATCCTACACAAAATTCGTATTGATTATACGACTCGTATTTTAGTGGGAATGAACTAGATAATATTCGAACTTAAATCAGGGAACACTTCTAAGGATATTCTTCTATAATCACTTGATCATAAGTCAAGTATTTATTTTAGTGAACTTGTATCATTTTACTATTGGTTAGAATTTTTTTAAAAAACGGAATATGGTTATTTGAGTAACAAGTTGAAAACTTACCATGGTTGAGCCTTCTAGTAAAGAATCGATATTTACCTGAAACACATTTACAAATATTTATTATCAAATTACATGTTGAAATATATTATGAAAATATAATTTTATCATATTTCACACATTTCTAGATTTATTTCTTGTTATACTGCTTTCAGAGCTAATCTTCAGATTACGGAACTGTATGTGTGATTATATGACGCCAACGATTATAACTACTGAGACACTCTTGCTGGTTCCATATCAATCTCATAATTCCAAATATTTACATATTTAAAATTGTTATTTTAAATCAGTGACAATTCATAAGTAAAATATCAATTTTTGTGTGAAGTACTTATTCTATTAAGTAAATTAATAAATATTTTACAATGCTAACTTATTTGAAACACGTTACAAAATATTTATCATCATCTCAAAACATGTGTATATGGCGATATTTGGAAAGTCAAAGGCTAAGTCATACTAATTCGATAACATCCAGGATATCATAAAATCATGCGTTAAGATAATTACATACTTACAAATGATAAGCCTTGATAATTAATTTAATTATATGTGTGTGTGTGTGTGTGTAAAATGTCATTACGTACCATGAGATCGTTAACTGGAATGCTAGGTCTGGTATGTTTATTCTATAAAATAAAATAAAATTAATAATAGCAAGAAACATGGAGACTAAGTATGTATTAATTGTTATGGTTATGCTCATTAAGTTCTAGAAAATAAGCTGTTGCTGGTTGTCTCATAATTAAAATTAATCTAGTATCGTCTTCATGCTTATTTATATTGTGCCTGTATTACATATGCGAAGAAAAATTACATAATGCTTGCGATTGAACATTTGCAATAAACTAGACTTTTACGTGGATATTAATATACTTGCAAGCTTTAAATTATTTTCAACATTAGAACAAGATTAATTTAACATGGAGTTTCCTATGATTGATAAGAATCGCTAAAATGAATATTCATTAAAACAAGAAATTAGTAAGACTAAGATATTACCTATTTGTGAAACAATTATTTGGTAGACATCCTTGGAGTCAAATAGTAGCTCAGATTCCTCTTTAAACCGAAGATGCAGTCTATATTAGCCTATCTGTGCACAAAGTGGACGTTGAAAAAACAAACTGAAACATTGAAAGGTAGACTACACCAAACTGAAATGCGAATGTTGTAATAGGCATAAATTAAGGTATGAGCACATGTAGTAGTGTCCTGTATTGACTTAATTTCCTCATAAGGTATCACAAAATTGTACATAAAATACCGTGCGTTCATTTCGATCTTCGGCCGAGAGATCGGGAGAAGCGTGGCGGGCGGCGCTGACGGAGATGCCGACATTTGCCGACAATGCCCGCTTATTTTTATGGACATATGCAGACATTTATATAAATATTGCAAAACGAGCACTAACCTTTGTTAAAAGAGTACGGTTTTAATTTTTGTACCTTAGTGGCGTTACCCCCACACCCCCTATACGCCTTCATGGCGTGGTGCTATGCACAGGGGAATACTTTACCTTTTTTTTTTTTTTACCTTAGTGGCTGTATGTGCTGATGATTTTGACACGCCCATCTCCTGTGAAACATGGCGTAGAGGTTTGTTTGGAGAACGTTCTAACGCTGCACCAATTTCAGCGAGTTTTGCTTCGGTTAGAATCACTCGTTTTTGCTTAGGTGTTTTAAAATTTAACGATCCAGTTTATCGTAATTTAAGGACAAGATGTCTAACCATATCTCTATGTGGAGGTGAAACGCTTGGGAATTTATGTACAAATTGCCTATACACTTCCCGACACGAGTCTTTTTTCACGTAAGTGTCATACATAAAATTTCTTTGTTCTAAAGTGAAACTTGAGCTGGCATTCCAATCGTCTCACTGACACAACACACACACACACACACACACTGCAATAACACAAGTAACGACAAGTAACCAAGAATAACAATCTTGAGCACAGTACGAAATTAACACGCTCTTGGTATACATCTGCTCGCCACTATATTCACAGCTCTGTCTTAATCTAGTCGTGAAGGAACAAAAACTCGAGCTCGGAGATTTCGGATTGCAAGGAAGCTCACGAAAACCATTGACTTTTGACGGTTTCGTCTGCAGCGTAATCTTGATATAGTGTTGCACATTCGAAACCTCCAAACGATCCCCATCGATACAAAACTTTTTCAAGGATATAAACTTAAGCAGGACGTTACTGGTCAAAACTATGATTAAAATGTTTTATTATCTGTGGCTCTTAACATCGTTTCTAAAGCGTATTTATTTGTGTGATGAATTACAGAAGAACTTTTGCGTGTTATAACACAGGTTAGTGCTCGTTTTGCAATATTTATATAAATGTCTGCATTAGTCCATAAAAATAAGCGGGCATTACAGGCCGCAAATGTCGGCATCTCCGTGAGCGCCGCCCGCCACGCTTCTCCCGATCTCTCGGCTGCAGATCGAAATGAACGCACGGTACATATTTGACTTTAATATTGTATATTTTTTATTTAATGAGCGATCGTAATTTTTGGAATATTACATTAATCCTATAGTAATTGAACTGCTTCAAGGTAGTTGCTATTACCAGTAACGAAATTAATTTCATAAATTTAAAACTTACCAAAGTAGGCAGTTTTGCCCACGAATCAATATCTACCTGGAAAAGAAGATTTACTAAGACTTTTCTCAACTTATATGAATTTATAACGTATCATATTACAGAATAAAACAGTTAAAATTATATTATAACAGACATTTTGAAAACTAATTCAATGTCTTTCATAAAACGATTTTATATACGTACTAATATTATATTATAAATTTACATTTTTCTTCTTTTTATTTGTTTCTATATTGAGATAAAACTAAAGTTTTTAATGCCACAAAACATGCATCATAAAATAAGACATCCATATTGGTAATATGCATATTTATAGCGAATGCATCATTTTCAAAATGTTTCTCTATTATAAATACAGTTAAAGATTAACTTTTACCGTGAGAATTTTACTCATTATATTGCGTAGTAACACCTAGAAAATTACTCAATAGAACAGACCAATGAATAGTAACTACTTTATAGCTACAGCTCAGTCTAGCTGTAACACATGTTTTGAAGCTTGGCAGATTTCATTTCTACCTTATGGTACAAAACTATGTCTATTATTGATTTTTTCTCAGTATTCATACATACCCCAAAATCGATGTTAGGTAACTGTGGAATCGCCTGTGAAAATAAATGTAATTGTTATATTTTAGTCTATATTTAGTAACAATTCCTCGTTCCTAAGAGAAATCAATAAGGTCCACAAGGCACTGAGTTTGACGAAACTCTGTACCACACTACACGTCAAATATTATGGGAAACATGCCCGTTGAAAGGAGATGATCAAATATGAAAAATTCTACGAATTTAACACGTTTTTAAGAATATATGTTATTGCTGAAATCATAACGTAAAAAAAGAATTATAATAAAATAAATTCCATTATCAGGTGTATTGTTTTATGTAGCTACATATTAAAAAACGTAACATTTCATGCCCCTTACATGAAATTTCTAATATTTAAAATTAGGAGAATTACTATTTAAATTAATATTTCCAAATTGTTAGGAAAAATAATGAAACTTTGTATATTTTGTATTCGGAGCACTCTATTTTCTCTTATACACAAAGCTTCGTTTTACGTTATATGAATTCATAGTTTGAAGTACGGGTATAAACGGGAGGGATGAAGGGAGCTTGCTTCAATCCCTCTGAATTAAAGAAAACTGTTTTCTCCGTCTCTTCTCTTATCCCTTTTCTATGTATTCCATTTCATCTCTTCTTTTCCAACGTATTGTAACTATCTTTCTTTCTGTTTAATCCTATTTCCTTCGTATTCTCTAATGCTTCCTGTTATTTACTCTTTCTTTCTCTCTAAATATCTTCCTTGATTTCGATTACTTTGTATTTCCCTCGACCTCTGCTTCCCTTTCTCTCTCTCCCTCCCTCTCTCTCTTTCTCACATCTGCATTTCACTTTTCTCTCGCTCTTGATTTGCTTCTCCATTTCTTGTTTATTTCATCTCCCTCTCTTCTTAGACTTTTCTTTCTGTCTTGTTTATTTTTCATTTCTCTTATTTGCTTCTATCCCTTGCTCTCTTTTTCTTGTTTCTCTGTCCCCACTATGTTTCTTTTCATTTATCTCTGTTACGTTTCTTTATTTTCTGTACTCTCCTTTGCTTCCTTCTCTTGCTTTATTTCTCTCTCTTCTTTACATCCTCTCCGTTTCTCCTCTCCTTTTCCTATTTTTGTCTTGTTTGTTTATTTACCTCGCTTCCATCCCTTATTTTCCCCATCTTGTTTTTCCTTCTTCTGTCTCTCTCTCTCTCTCTCTCTCTCTCTCTCTCTCTCTCTCTCTCTGCCTCTCTTCTTATTTTTATTTCTCTTTGCCAAGTTTATTTATTTTCGTCACTCTCTTTCGTATATTTCTCTTTGTATAACTCTCTCTCTCTCTTCATTATACCCTCCCCCTCTCTCCCTCTCCTATAGTTTTCCATTACTCCTGTCTCGTTTCCTTATTTTCCACTGCGTTCTTCACTACTGTTGCTTGCTTTATTCTATTATTCCCCCCCCCTTCTTACTTCTCTTATTTTCCTTTCTGTCTGTCTCGTTTCACTATTTCCGTTTGTCTTCTTCGCTTCTATCCCTTGCTTTCTCTCTCTTGTTTATTTCACACTATCCCTCTTTCCTTTATTCTCCTTTCACAAATATAGGTTGTAGCAATAGTGTACTATTTAATAAATTGGAATTGTTGCGTATTTTCCAACCTTCGTACTTACCGCGACATCGTTGGCGGTTCTCCATGGCCTCCTCTTCAGAGAAAAAGTACACGTTCTGTACTTATTAACATAATTATATAATATCATAAAAGCATCTTATTAATGTAGTTCAGATTTATGATTAACAGCCAACACAGAAACTTCTTTAATGTTAAAAATACGTTCTTTAAATCAAATAACACTCGTTTATATATTTGAAGTTCAATTTTTTTTATCAATGTGGAAAGTGTTCCTTCTAATTTGTATTACGACACAACTTGTAATAAGTTTTAATTTCAAATTACATTTCATTACAGAAACTGTTACATGTGTGTCTATCTCATACGTTTCTAAATAAACACGTCGTGAGCCACAAGAAATTATATAAAATCTCAAAATATATTTCTACAGGCTGTCCGAAATGTCATGCAACCGAAACTTTGAATGTACGTAACTTTAGTACAATAAGCGATAGACATATGAAACTTACACTGGATATTAACTTTGTCTATGTGGATATTTTTTAAACATTATACAAGAAAATCATGCCCTGCATGAATGCTCAGTATGCGAGAAAATTATCAACGTGTAAAAAAGTTTTGTACGGAGTAAAACCAATCAGTAAAACAGAGCTGTGGATTCGCTTGCAATAATTATGTGTGTCGATAGTCCGTGTGAGTATTTATCGATCGATAAATGTTTACGCATTTTATGCATTACAGGCGATTCGTGGGGTTAATATTGAAATCTGCATAAAAAAGTGTTGTTTTTTTTTATTACGAGGTGTCATTGTCCGTGTCAGAGGCCAGTAGCTACCAGGCGTGAACGACATCTATGCTATTCCATCAATGCCCAGATGAAACAAAGGATGTGAAATTTATCGTACAAAAGATAGTTTTTTTTGTATATTCCATTACGATGGAATTAAAATGTAGAAAGTTTAACACTTACAGGTTTTGCAAGAGGACGATTTCCTCTTCCATGTTGAAAAGGATTCCATGTCTTGACTAGGTAGCTTCCTCCTCCTTCAGCATTCCTATCGTCTTTCTCAGTCTGAAAGTTTCCAACGAATCCACCTTTGTACACACCATTCTTCCATTGTTGCATGTTTCCAGTACCTATCTGAAATGCTGCGTTTTTGCCAATACCTGGGAAATTGTACTGCGCTATATCCCCACCCAGTGTTTGGAGTGCTTTGTTAGATTCAAGATCAACACCTACGTTGGATTGAGCAACTACGTTAGAACTTCCCCTGGACTCTTGAAAAGCTAGATTGTTTTTTCCATCGCTGTATATGTAGCTGGAAAATCTTGTTTTAGGGTTCCCAGAGGGTCGCAGAGGCTCGGTCAACTGGATGGCATTCTGGAAAATTAGTGTATTATTAATGTGTGTGTTCTTGGCACTTATGAGACAAGAATGAAAGTATAACAACACACACAGACGTACGCAGAAGAACAGTTCCTCTCCGATGTAATAGCAGTAACGTCGTCTCCATGTAATGAAAGAGTGCTGTATTCGCTAACTGGAGGAGGTACATGATTGTACGGACCCCACTTTAAACTGTAGACCCAGTCCCGATTAACCTTTCCATGCATAAAGTGAATTCAATTTCGAATTAGAACATTCTTATTTTTATAGTTATAATTTATTTCGATTTTCACTTAATCAATCGATAATTTATTAATTATCTTTATTAACGTAACAGAAATAATCAAGTTGAGTTGTGTATCAGTAATGACAAAAATGATTGTGAAAGCACAGAAGGACGGTGTATGATGTGTGTTTGTGTCTAGTGGTGGCAATTGGGTTCCAAGATTGGGGGGGGGTGCAATATGCTAAAACTGCGGGAGGGGTCAAGGACAGTTTATTTCCCTTGGCAGATAAGGTTTAGCATTGTGAGGGAGCGAATTTTGCAAAAAGTGGAGGCTTCCCCTAATCGCCGCCACTGTTTGTGCCCCATAGACTCCCGATAATCGCTCAGCTTCAACCTTAATAATTGTATTTCTGATGTCTACAGGACAGTGTAAATAATAACAATGGAAGGCAGTATATGATAGCACGTATGAACATTATATTGAAAATACCTAAATATTTATTTGTACAAAACGATAAACAAAATAGTGTATATAATTACAGATATAGTCCTCGCGCACGAATAAAGAATTTCTAATTCTAATTCTAATAATAAACTTCAAAGAAACTGTTGCTTTATAGTGTACCCTAAGTCAACTTTCATCAAGTATGAGCTTTGTTGGTTAGTTATCCCTTCACAGTCATCCCCTGAGAAGCCACTCTATTGCATTGTAGTAACGTCTTCTTACTGATTTCAAACCTTGTTTCATACAACGATCTGACATCGAAAGTTTAATCTATGTGAATTTTAAAAAGACGTACAGACAGAACTTTCGTATATTAGATAAGATCATTTTTAACGTTAGTTATTTTATAATCTTTGCTGTTTGTAAATTTACGTAAGACACAAACTAATATGTACGTACATATACATATTTGTGCTTGTTGTACGGAAATGCTAGAAAATTGCTGTCTAAGTGGGCAACTGCGTAAAGAATAGAACATTTCTATGAAAAATTCTGAAATTTTGAGTTTTGGATTCTTTACTTCATGTAGTTCATGTAAATATACTTTGTCAATAATTCGGCTCACGTGAATTTCAAAAACTAGTAAAACATTTAGGAACACAGGTATTACCAATAGAATAATATAACAGTAAATCATTTTTGCTACTGTACTTATCGCGTTACATAATTAGTTTCTCTTTTAATTATTTAGGTTTGAAAGGTTGACAGAAAAAAATGTTTACATCATAAACAAAACACGTCGAAAGAGATTTGATTACCTAACTAACTAAAATAAAGGAATTGCTATAGAACTGTAATATTACACAATGTCGTGAATATAACGCAAGATCAAAATAAATATCAGCGTTGAATATTTTTTGGTGCAATTTTTAGATAAATGATAGGATGAACGCATTGGAACATGTTTATTCTAAATATTTTCTTTCTGTTGTATTTTCCAATTAAGTAAATCGTTGACATTTAAAAAAATACGATTGAAGTATAGTTTAAGTAACACATTTCCATAAAAAAATAATATATTGTATACATACTTGTAGGAGGGTGGTTAAAGAAAGAAGCACACCAATAAAATGCTGTTTGATAATCATTTCGACAACAGCTTTGTATTGTTCGTGTAGACCTGCAATCCTTATAAAGTTTCACAAAAATGTTTTTACGAATATTTTTTTTCGATTAACACGTCATTACATCATTGGTTTCTTTTCATTAACAAACTAAGTATCGCAGTAATTGCCTCTATTGTTCTGAAGATGGGTACTTGATTCGAACAATAGCCTGCATCTTATACATTTTTTATCAATTATAAGCCACTTAGGCATTAATGGTTCTCCCTACGTATTAAACAGATCATAACCATAGCACTTAACTGGTTTTCAAAGTAATATTTCGATATACGGTATAGCAATGTTGACTATTGTGGAACCACAAATTCACGTCAACCATGTGAAAATGAATTATACGATTCCTCACTTAACGCTGATGGTACATAAAAATTTTGTGAAAGGTTCAAAAGCAAATTGACTCCATCTGATGAATCTGGAGGGGTTTAGAAATGTCTGAATGTTTATTTAGCGACAGCAAAGCTAAGAAGTCATGCCCTCTATAAGATATGCATTAGTTCTACAGCTAGACACAGTGGCGCAGGAACGGGGTTACATTGTACCAACAGACTTTTTGAAGGGGGTAGATTACCCCCTAACCCCTTTGATCTGAATAATTCCCCTTGTATCCCCCTCAAATAATTTCCAAACGCAATATGCTGCAGTTCAAAAATCTAGTTTTTTAATAGATAAACACAAATAGATTATTTTGTCCATATTGCCTCCCTATCCAAAAGAACCAAACTGTAACTCCAGTGGCGTGAGTTCAATCTCCCCCACTTTTTTCCCACTGCACTATGAATGATTAATGATAAACCTTGTTTACCAAGGAAAAGTAAACTGTCCTTGCCCCCTCCCCCGCCCATATATTTCGGCACCCAATCACTTCTACCATGTAACACTAGTACTGCACTTTAGTACTATACTCTGGTGCAACCTATCTTGACAGTGACGTAGTAACAGCATTGCAAACTTCCATCGTTGATACTTTCACTGTCTGCACTAAGAAAAAGACAAACAAGGGAAAGAATTTCAATAGTTTGAAATGCAAGGGAAGGAAGTCCAACATGTCGCAATGCGAGGTTTCTTTTAGAATGGAATCATGTAAAATAAAGAGCAATTAAAACTAGCACCATGTATAAATACAAGAAAATGAACGGAATCGGATAATGAATACGAGATGGCAACGCGCCTTTGAACGGAAAGTTCGCGAGGCTTGAGCACAAAAATATAGTTCCTTAATGAAAACACGTTACAGCGTATACAGAGCATATAAATGTGTTAAAAATATTAGATACTTAAAAACTTGTTGAAATGTAGAGTATTCGGCACGATTATTTAATTACAAGTCAATGTTAAAATTATATATACTGCTCAGCAAAGAAGAGAAAACACCCGGAAAATATGCGAACTAAAATCCACCCCCACCTGTTTCTGTCGCGGTGAACGGCAGCAGACGAGAATATGGGGGAAATTTTTCTTTTTCTTTGCTCTCAAATGGCACGCTGTTGCCACGATGCCTCACAGCTGTTCTCTGACAGATGAAATTCTGGTGGACCTGCCGCAAAACGCGACGTTCAGGGTAGCGCGGTCAGTGGTTGAAGAAGTATGGATAGCGTTCGTGACGATTCCCGATTTAAATAATTAATGACAATAAAATCTATTGTCATGGTTGTGATTCCAGTCTTATTTGGGAAAGTTCTGAAATTCTTCTCTTGCAACTTGCAGTACTCTGCCCAAATTACGATCCACATTTTGTGATGCAATACGACCCTTTATGATACCCAAAAAATACTCAATAGGGTTTAGATCGCAATGATAAGGTAGAAGACGAAGTACGGTGTGGCCGTTTTCTGCTGCAAGAGTGTCGACCCGATATTGCGGGGCCTTTTTGTTGGTTTTGATTAGCTGATATAACTAATATATAATACTATATATATATATATATATATATATATATATATATATACTATATAATACTATATAATATATAATACTATATAATCCTAAGTCATTGCAAATAATGTTGCGAAGAGTTTCACGACTACCCCGAAAATTAATTTCTTTCTTTAATTTCGAAAGCACTTCATGTTCAACCGTATAAAAATTACCAATAGTTCTTCTAATCAAACACTTGTCAAAGTCGTCTACAACAATTCTACTCTTTTCGGCAGACCTGTGATTACCTGGTGTCGTAAATTTCCCCCCGGAATTTCCTTCCTTTCTAATTTTCTTAATGAAAGTGTCCGACATTTGAACTGCAGCCGCCGCACGCTTTGAAGCTTGATTGACCGGGAACGTGTAACATCCTTCTCTTGCTTCGTTGTCAAAAAAATTAACAACATTGGAAATCACCTCTCGGGTCTCACTATGTACGGTTTTGCCCTTCATTTCGGTACAAACAACATACACAACAGAAGCGCTCGAACTCAGTGACCTTTCGTCCATGTAAGTTTGGCAACATTGAAAGGTGTCAGAAGTCGAGCAGTTTACTACCCCCCACCTCCCACCCCACCCGACCCAACCCTCGATCAGCTGTACACAAAAACGTTCCGTTCCTCCTGCGTGTTTTCTCTGCGGACTCTGAGACACAACTGTGACGGAGAGAATCTTTCATGCTTTGCGCGGAGTGATACAATGGTTTCGCATCAACCTGTAGTGCGGTCCCAGCTGACGTCACTGTCAAGATAGCTTGCACTTTAGTATAGCTTGTTTTATCTCTGCTGTCGGAAGAGGAAGTAAAAACTGTTTCAAATGAGTTGAAAACAGTGAAAGATAACCTAGAACTTATCTGTACATGTCTTTAAAACCTAAAAAAACTTTATTGACAACAGTCATACTTTTTAAAATCAAACTTATTTTGTGAAGATTTCTTATATTTTTTTCATTGACATTTTTTGCAAATTTTACATACACAATTTTGAGCTCTGTGACCTATTCTGAAATGGAATCCAGGATGTTCCTATGTGTGTATGCATGTATATGTCAAACATACGACATATACATACGGAGTTTAAATTTTCAACCCGCCAAAATTGAAAACGTTCCTGCACATACAGAACTTCAGTGGATTAATGTCCGTTTTAAGTTATTACTGCTGGAAAGCTAACTGGAGTTATAGAAAATGAAGTGAAACAGCATGTGTGTGAGAGCGAAAATTATTACATTTATATTTATATCGTTTTAAGACAGGTGCTCTGTAACATGTCTGAATCGACGAGAGAATGGCAGGTTGTCCCTCGAACCGACGAAACATGGGACGCTACTTATATGGCCCGCGGGGGGGTTAAAACTACGTAGTCACTCGGGGGAATACGCCCAACCTTTTTTTGGCGGTTTATGGCTTTGCTAATTAAAGGAGGGTCGCAATGAAAAGGATGTCAAATGAAAGCTACATATTTTGTTATTGTTACCTATAAGTTTTATTACTAGAAGTCTTATAGCAAAAGAACCATAGAAAAATAAACAGATGAACGTCAATTTGGGCAAATCATGCTGTGTTCAGGGTAAAATGCCCACCCATTAGAGGTAAAATGCCCAATACAAGAAACAATTGTTGTAATACTTAGCATGACATATTTAAAGGAAAATAATACACAGCATTAACTAGAAGTATTAACGTTTGTTTCGTAAACAGAACATCATTTGTACAGACAAGCCTAGCGTTTCTAACAACATTTATTTTGAATTTACAATAGCCTCTTTTACTGTTACATTTGTGAGAAATTGCATTGCACTTTGGACACATGGACGTGAATTTGATACATATTTCATGCATCCACATACTACAACGAATACACTGTATCCAGTCACATTGTGGACATTTCTTCTCATATTAATGCCCATGGGCATATTGTACTTAATTTCTGTGGGCATATCACCCCACAGCTACAAGCAGAAAATTGAGTCACTGGGTTGACAACTCTGAGCAGATATGTTTCACTCTGCAGATATGTTTCTCTGACTCATGATCTTTACATCAAATATAATTTAGTTTCTTTCTCTCTTAGGAATATTATTACACACTGTTATTACAGCAACGTCCAAAAAATTATTACCTCAAAAATTGTCTTCTTACCTCATGAAATTAATCCTGCATGGCTTCAGATTCTTCTTACAAGCTCCAGACATGCTGCCTCGTCTCACCACGGAGGGCGCTTTCAGACAAGAGTCTCAGAGATGCCATAACATTAACGTTGCGCGAGATACGAGGGGGTTGGCATTTAACCCCGATGGACATATTCTCCCGAGTGACTATATGTAAAATTCCGGAAGAGTAAAGCCCTCGGCTTCATTCCATCCAAACATTTTAAACAATTTTTACATCTGAAAACTAAAGTCAACTATCTAGTACCAGAATGTAGTTTAATATGTTTACTGTGGTTTGATTATTTTAGAGAGATAATGTTGGCGTGGCTGACCGACAGGGACCCCGCGAAATGTTGCAATATTTTCACTGAAATGACACTTACTCCAAATATGTGCTTATTTAGTACTTTTTACATGTAAAATGTTTCTGATTTTGAAATATTCATTTATTTTTAAACTTAAGGCAAGCAACCAAACCACACTAACTGACTTGGGCGCCGCGGGAAAATCTTGAAACACTAAGGGCGCCGTGAAACGAAAAAGTTTGGGAACTCCTGGTGCAAGGGATACTGTACCCCTTCCAAAAATTTTGAGTGCAATGCAATGCACCCACGGACTTCCTGCGCCCCTAGCTTGTTTAATTCTAAATATAAACACGACACCAAGAGTCTCGGGTACGAATCCCGGCCAGAATATGGGTGTTCTTTGCAAGTGTCCCTTCATCAATATTATCACATTATCACTCATCCCCATCTTCGCGATTAGCCAAAAGTGGCAGAAAAGCGAAGTAAAATAAACCAAACAAATCAGTCAATCTGAATATGAACCCCCCACCCCCAAACACACACACAAAGTCATTTTACATTTGTTTCTGAGTAGTTGATTTCGTTAAATCGTTTAGTGGAAAAGACTGGTTGTGTATGTTCTTTCAACTCCTCAATCGTTACATTTGTTGTCGAGGTTATTTCAACTTGCAAGACTAATAGATTCTTGACGTTCGGTCATTTTACTGTATTAGACGGCCTCATGACTAGATATAATACAATAGCATTTCTAAGATCTTCAAATGTTAAAAATATCAGATATGCATTTGTAATTTTTTATGTAGTATTAAGTTTTTCTTAAAGTTGTGGCTCTTAGTATAACCAAAAGTAAGTAGATAACTGCAATCAAATTTCATAGCACTGTAAACTGAACTTTTTGAGTTACGGATTTTCAATTGTTTTTCTCAGTCACTACAGATGAGTACTGTGAAATTCGAGAATGTTTCTTTATCCGCTGCATCGCAGATCACCTAATGATTCGAGGGAGTAAAATTAAATAAATCAACAAGAGCGTAATATAATTTATTATTTATTTAGGATTTAAGGTGACTTAGTAGCTGATCCAGAATTGTTACACAACGAAAGAAACTTGTTCTTTGGCTAAAGACGCACCAGTGCATTTCATACATCATTATTCAATATATTACAAAACAACTAGCATTAACTCATTAATTTAACTCTTCTGTACTCTCTGTTGTCCAACACTTACGAGTATTATACTTGCCTTAACTTTTCAATTTCTTCTTCTTCTTCTTCTTCTTCTCCCTTATGCCCACTTAGGCGTCGGGTCCTTTCAGCCACTTCTTGAAAGAAGTTCTATCCTGTGCCAGTCTTTTCACTTCGTCCGGTGTCTTCCCTCTCTTCTGTGCCAGTCCATAAATGTACTGGTTCCAGTTCAACCTGGGTCGTCCCCTACCTCTCTTTCCTTCTGGTCGGGCCTCAAATATTTGTTTCGGTTTACGCTCTTCCTCCATCCTAATATGTCCCAGCCAGCCTAATTCCCTCTTCTCGATGATTTCAATCAGTGGTTCCTGATTCAGGCATTCTCTTCTTATTGTTGTGTTTCGTATCATATCTCTCCTTGTCTTTCCTACAGTTTTTCTTAACAATTTCATTTCAGTAGCAGTAAGTCTGCTCTCCAATTTAGTTTGCCTTATCCAGCTTTCTGATCCATATAATAGCGTGGGGAGATACACTGTTTTATATATTTTCATTTTTGTTTCTTTACTAATCTCCTTTTTACCTATAATGGTGTTACTAATATTATAGTACAGATTATTTGCTTTCTGAATTCTGTGATTAATTTCAGAGTCCATTTTCCCGTCCGCAGTTAGTATAGTTCCAATTTTAATGGAGTAATTATATCTAAGCAGATGCAGGGAATAGTTACGTTCCTTAAATGCACCGCATCTAAATTATTTACGTATAATAATGACGTACAAGATAATGAATTAAGAACATAATTCTTTCCGATGTTAGAAATTGTGATAATCATTTGTTCTATTACTACTAAATACCAGCAAATATTTGATTACATTGAAATTGTTGTATGATACATATAGTACATGTAGTTTGGATCTTTAATTTTCCCATTGTAGGACCTCCTCGATATCGTAGTGCTAATGTAGTCACCTTGTAATGAATGAGTCCCAGAATAGTTCGTATCCTACTTGAAACTGTAGGACCAGTCCGAATTAGCCTTTCTCTACATAAAGTTCAGGTAAATAACAAGTTAAATTTCTCTATTGTCGTGATGTTGAATTTTCACCTGCATTTTATTTTAGTTTCGTTACTGTACTTCCCTTTGCCTTCCTAAGTTGAGATATATTATTTTCAATTACAAAATAATTATAAAATGTTTGACCTTCTAGGTAACAAGAAACTAGCACATATTTTGAAAGATTACGTGGGAAACAGAGTGTAGTAGTTGTTCGCAACATTTCGTGCTACATCGACTTAACTGTGCTACTGAGCACGTACAACTGAACGTCTCCTTTATTTCGTTCAGTGTATCTACAAGATATCAACCCATGGCTGAGTCACATCTAGTGTATAACTCTTACATTCAGGCACATTTAGGTTAACTTATGACGGTGTTTTAATATATAAGACTATTTTATTTCGTTTCTTTCATACACATAATTTTTGACAAATCGTATTTTTCATGTTAAAATTCTACTGAAGACCAAATCAATATACATGCAATGGTTACAATATGTTTTATCCTTGTCGAATAATTGATGTTCCAGCTGGTTTTTGTTGAACAATGAATGGATGACCTTGCCCTCCTTGAGAGATGAATGGTACATTGCTCACCTGGTACCCGCTTTGTCCAGACGACAGATCCACTGCGGAAGGATTGCCAACTATCTGTTTCCAACCTCCCTGAGACCCTCCTATTTGGAAACTACCAGCTGGAAGACGTTGATAACCAGATCCTCCTTGAACCACCTGTACTTGGTACTTAGTCAGGAAAGGTATTAGGTAACCTTTACCACGCCCGATAGCTGCTTCAAGTTGTTCTATAAGTTCCAAGGAAAGGGGTTGGTTAGAATTTACCAGTTGTCTCAGCCCGTTAAGTAACATGCCTGGTTTTAACCAACCGTTATAAATTATTGCGTTCAGATTTTCTTGAGACAGAAAATACTTCGTGCCTTGACCAGTTAAACCTCCAACTGCATTTGGTTGGTAGAGCTGTGAGAAAATGGATTGCAGTTGTTGAAGAAGATAGCTTGGAATGTTTTGACCGGACGTTATGAAACGAATAAGTTGAGATCCTAATGCACTGTCTGGGAAGGAACCTGATGAGATGAAAATAGTAAGAAGTTTCTGAAGCTGTGGGGACAATGCTCCTGCATTATTAATTTCTTTCAAAATTATATTGTAAATCTGTTGACTGGTGTCGACGGGGATGCCATTCCCTTGGTGGACCAATACGTTTAGTTGGTCGATTAACGAACTTATGGGCACATTACTTGATACTGGAGGTTGTGTTGGAAGTACGGGAGGATATGTAGATGTTTCAGGTCTGCTTGGAGAAGGAGCTGGATATGCTGGTGCAACCTGTAGTGATGCAATGTCGTAAAGTTCTTTAATCATATCGAAGGGTAAGGGCTTTCCGGTAATTATATACGGTTTAATCTTATCGGCTAGTGGACCTTCGGGTAATTTAAATTTCTGTAGAATTTCTGGTCGTAATATGTGAGATTCTTCAGTGACGTCCATAGTGACGCTACCTGGCTTCCACAAAAATGTTCCGGCAGGAACAATAGATTCCAATTGCTGGAATATATCGTAAGGTAGCGGTTGCCCAGAGTTTACGTGTCTGGTAATCGTATCGGTTAATGGGCCTTTTGGTAATACATTTTGTAGAGTAAGGAGCTGTACAATTTCAGGAGACAAGACATACGATGGTCCATGATACTCGATAATGTTACTTCCAGGCCTAGGAACTAAAATGCCTGAAGGAACATTGGACAGTAGGTTTACATAACGCTCGTAAGGGAGAGGGTTTCCTGAATTAACAAATGGTATAAGTTTATCGAGCAATGGTCCATCGGGCAATAATTTGTTTACCTTCAGCAGTTGCAGTACTTCGGGTGGCATAATGTAGGACGGTCCTTTGTACTGGATAACGTTATTGCTAGGCTTGTGGGATAATATTCCATGAGGGAGGCTTGAGACCACTTTGTTAAAAAGGTCGTGAGGAATTGGTTGGTTAGAATTAACATACTGACTTATTTCATCGCCTAAAGGTTTAGGCAATAATCCATTCATTGTAAGGAGTTGAAGAGTTTCTGATGGCAACTTATACGATGGTCTCGAATATTGAATTACGTTGGTGTCAGGTTTAGTATACAATGTGTTAGATGGAACATTTGCTAGCAACTGTAAGTAAAGGTCATGTGGTAAAGGCTTCCCAAAAGTTACATATGGGTTTATCTGTTTGATTAAATCGCGATTCTGCAGTTCTTCTTTTGATGTAAGAAGGTTGAGGATGTCAATTGGCAAAACATAGGATGGTCCAACGAAGTGTACAGTGTTTGAGCCAGGTTTTGGGGACATTGTGCCAAAGCAAACAAAAGGTTCTATTTGTTTGTAAAGCTCGTATGGTAGTGGTTGTCCTGAGCTTACATACTGACTAAGGTTATTAACCAAATAAGGGCTGGGCAGTGCTCCATTTGCGAGGAGTGCCTGAAGGATTTCTGGTGTTATTGTATATGCTGGTCCTCTATATTGAATAACATTGCTATCAGGGGTGTTGTTTAGTGTGTTGGGAGGAAGAGCTTCTTGCAGCATTTTGTAAAGGTCGTACGGAATAGGTCTCTCAGGGTTCACATATTGGCTGAGATAATCAGTTAAGGGACCTTTGGGTAATTCAAAGTTTGTTATTAACATGTTAAAAATTTCTGGCGACAATATATAGGATGGTCCTGTAAAATTGACATTGCGAGTCCCAAATTCTGGAAGTAGTGTGCCAGAAGGAAGAGCTGATTCAAGATCCTTGTAAATATCATAAGGAATTGGCTGCTCTGAATTTACAAACTGGTCAATCTTATCTGTCAGTGGACCTCTAGCCAATAGTCCATTTAAGATGAGAAGCTGAAAAATGTCAGGTGGTAAAACATATGATGATCCCGTATATTTTACGTTATGACTTTGTGCTTCGGGAATCAAAGTACCAGGTGGAAGGTTTGATACCAATTGTTGGTAAATGTCATAAGGGATTGGGTTCCCCGCTTTTACATGTTGCAGGATTTCCTCTGCCAGTGGTCCAGTTGGGACTTGGCCATTCATTACCAGAAGCTGCAGTACTTCGGGCGTTAAAGTGTATGATGGTCCCTTGTATTGGACAATATTGCTATTAGGTTTTGGAACGAAATGTCCAGGCATAACTGCTGATTCTAATTCCTTGTAAATTTCATAAGGTAATGGCAGTCTCCCTTCTACATATTGCTTAACTTTATTGACCAGCGGACCTGTTGGTAGTGCTCTGTTTGATACAAGCAGCTGAAGAATATCTGGCGAAAGAATGTAGGATGGTCCCTTGTAATGAAGAGTCTTGGTACCAGGTTCACGAATAAAAGTAAATGGAGGCAGTATCGATTCCACTTCTTTGTAAAGGTCATAAGGTAGTGGTTTTTCATAATTTATATATGGACTTAGCCTTTCAATGAGTGGACCTTGAGGAAGTAGTGCATTTGCAATAAGTAATTGCATTGTTTCAGGTGATATGGTGTAAGACGGGCCCGTATATTGAATATCATTGTTATCAGGCGCAGGGACCAACACACCAGGACCAACCCTTGATACTAGCTCCTTATAAAGTTGGTAAGGTAGCTTTCCGTGGTTTACATATTGTCGAAGCTTCTCAATAATTGGACTTTGTGGTAGTAGTACATTTGCAGCAAGCAGTTGCAAAACTTCATCAGGTAAACTATACGACGGCCCTGCGTACTGAGCATACTTGTTGTCAGGTTCAAGAAATAATGTTCCCTTGGGAAGACTTGTTTCCAGGTCTTTATAAAACATATAGGGTATTGGCTTCCCAAAGTTAACGTACGGACTTAACTCCTTAGCTAGTGTTTCATTATTCAGCAGTCCACTTGAAATGAGTAGTTGGAAAATTTCTGGTGTAACAATTAGGGATGGTCCATTGAATTCCACTTCATTCGTCCCAGGTCTCTTTACTAATGTCCCAACAGGAAGTAGGGATACGATTTGTTTGTAGAGTTCAAAAGGGAGAGGATTCCCAAGTGATACATATTTGCCAATTTGATCATACAGTGGTCCTTCTGGAATTGCGCCATTCGTACGAAGAACCTGTAGAAGTTCAGGCGAAAGAGTATAGGACGGTCCGTTGAATTGAATGTTATTGCTACCAGGCACTATGCTGAAGGTACCAACCGGAAGAGTTGAAACTAGTAGTTTATATAGCTCATATGGTAGAGGTTTTCCAGAGTTCACATATGTGGTAAGTTTCTCCACTAATAAGTTATCTTGCAAATTGCCGCTGGAAATGAGGATCTGCAAAATTTCAGGTGATAAAGTATACGACGGACCTGTATATTCAACAGAATTACTACCAGGTTTGGAAAGTAATGTACCAGAGCAAATTTGTGATTCTAATTCCTTATAGATATCGTTCGGGATAGGCTGTCCAGCAGTGACGTATGGGCGAATTTTATCAAGTACTGGACCCTTAGTAAGTCTTTCGTTTGACTCAAGACGTTGAAGGACATCAGGTGAGATAGTGTATGATGGCCCTGAATACTGAATTATGGGTGTGCCAGGCTTAGTGAAGATTGTACCTGAAGGTAAAATTCTCTCTAATTCTTTATAAACCGTAAATGGCAGAGGGTCTCCAGAGTTTACGCAGTCAGTTAGAGTAGCCGCTAGCTGACCTTCAGGGATCAACTTGTTTGCCAAAAGAATCTGCAGAACATCGGGAGTCAAAATATAAGACGGTCCTGAGAATTGGATATTTGGGCTACCAGATTCGGGTAATAAAGTTCCTGGAGGTAAATGTTTCTGAATATCTTTGTAAATATCGTAAGGCAGAGGTTCTCTTGAATTTACGTACGAGGTTAGGTTATCGACCAGTGGACCCTGTGGTAATGCTCCATTAGAGATGAGAAGTTGCAGAATATCCTGTGGTAGGTTATACGATGGTCCCTTGTATACGATATCGCGATTGTTAGGTTGAGGAACTAGTGTACCTGAAGGGGCCGTTGATAACAATTCTTGGTATATGTCGTAAGGTATTGGTTTACCAAGGTTTACATATGGAATCAGTTTGTCTGTTAACTGACCAGGAAGTGAACCCCTGGAGATGAGTAGTTGAAGAATTTCTGGAGATATGATGTAAGACGGACCTTTGAAATCGAGAACATTGCTGTTGGGGTTTGTTGATAAAGTGCCAGGAGGAACAATCGATTTAAGTTCTGAGAAAACCTCATACGGGATAGGCTGTCCTGAATTGATGTATTGAACAACTTTATCAAATAGTGGTCCATTGGGAATTAGTTTATTTGCAAGGAGCAGCTGCAAAACATCATTTGGTACAATATATGACGGGCCAGTTATTTGAATAGTATTACTACCATCATTTGGCGCGATTGTACCTGGAGGGAGAGTAGCAATCAATTCTTGATAAATTTCATTTGGAAGAGGTTTACCTGCAGTTACATACTGCGTAAGCTTATCAGCTAGTGGACCTCGAGGCAGTTTGTTATTCAACATTAGAAGCTGCAAAACGTCAGGTAGCAATATGTATGTACTCTCGGAAGGTTTGAGAGTAATTACACCGTTGTCAGTAGATATTGTGTTTGGAGGAACGATCATTTCAAGCTCTTGAACTAGTTCGTTGGGTATAGGTTTTCCTGTTTGTACATAGATAGTAAGTTTATCAATTAGGTCTTTTGGGAGCATTCCACGCGAGATAAAGAACTGCAAAGTTTCAGGTGATAAAGTGAAAGAAGGCTTTGGTACTTGGACGCTAACACCACCATTAGTCACTTGTATAACACCTGTAGGCACAGTCGACAGTAATTCTTGAAAAAGATCATATGGTATGGGCTTCCCTGAATTCACGTAATATATAATTTTGTCAGCTAAGGGGCCTTTAGGAAGAAGGACATTGTTCATTAGTAGATCCAGCATCTGTCGAGATAGTAAGTATTGTTTAACTATGATTTTGATTTTGACAGAGCCTTTGTCAAACGTCAATGTGCCTGGAGGAAGAACAGATTGGAGCTCCTTAAGAAGTTCTAGAGGTACTGGCTGACCAACGTTCACAATTTTCCTAAGTTTTTCAAGTATCGGGCCTTCAGACAGAAGATTATTTGAGACCAGTGCCTCCAAATATTCGGGTGGGAAAATAAAGACGGGAACATTTATATTATTGCCATTTGACGAGTCTATCATTCCAGGAGGTAGACTCGACACTAGTTGCTGATAGAGATCATTAGGAACAGGTCGTCCAGAGAATACATAATCCTTTAACTTGTCAGCTAGTATGCCGTTAGGCAACGCACCTGACGAAATTAGTAGATTTAGCTGTTCGCGGGACAAGTAGACAAACTGGGAGGTTTGGACGTTAAAACCACCCGCTGCAGTTTGGAACATATTAGGTGGCAAAAATCTTTTCAGTTCTTCAAACAGCTCGGTTGGTATAGGTTTACCAGCATTGACATATTGACCAAGCTTGTCTGCTAATTTGCCTTTCGGCAGGAGTCCAGCCGAAATAAGACTACTCAGAGTTTCTGGTTTTAAAATGTATGAGGTGCTGACTTGTGCACTAGATGGACCACCAGATGTTACGATAAAACTCTGTCCTCCTGAGTTTGGTTGAGTGTATTGCGGAACGCCAGGCACTCCTTGAAACTGTTTAGTTTGCCATTTGCTTGATAACCATGCTGGCTGATTTGCTTTCGATGTTGGACTGTAGCTGGGTACACTGGAATCCTGCATAAAGAGAGAGAAAATTTCTCACAATTGTGTTAGTCTTAGATAATGGATCGTATAAATGGACGTGGCTACAGACACAGTATTATGCACACAAATTTAATTTCCTAACTAAATATTTAGTGTAATTCATAAGATATCTTCCAAGAAATTTCTAAGTTGAAACCTTAGATAGGATTTTCATGTATCAATCTTGTTTTATCTGATGATCATTTATTCTCATCATCGTGGTTAATAAAATTCTCATTACAAATGAAAGAACCCAAACATGACATAGAATATAACCAATCCTGAACATGAATATTCATGAAAATAGTTCATGTTCCTCAAACTTGCATTATTATATCGAAAAGCTACAAACATTGATAATAACTTCATGTACATATAAGTGTGTATGTTATATTCTATAAACGCTATATAAATATACTCTCTCTGTATTCTCATCACTATTCAATTAATGGATAACCGGTTCGGTGGGCAGACCCCTTAAGTGGTAGACTTTAGATCTCGCCAGCAAAGGTCCTAAGTTCGAGTCCTGGACTGGATATGGGCGTTCTTTATCAGTAGCCCTTCATCAATTTCATCTAATCATCATTCGTCCTCATGGTTGGGATTAGTCAAAACTGACATATAATCTACGCTAGATAACAAAAATACAACTACAAATGCAGCTGCTACAGGCACTTTCGTTTAGACTAAAAAGTCAAAACCGAATCGATCATTTTTCAGAATTCGATTCATGGACCTGGATAAAAAAAATACAGTTACATAGCTATTATCTTACTTCACTTTTGATTTAAACTGTATATTTGCATGTCTTAACATCTGATTATTAGTCCTTTAACCACTAAATAGATTTTACGCTCATTGCAGATATTCTTTTCAGTGGTGGCGATTAGGATGGGAGCAAGGGGAGTCAGCCCCCCCACTTTTCGCCACTTTTGCCCCCGCACTATGCTAAACCGTATCTACAAAGGGACATATACTGTCTTTGCCCCAACCCACCCCCCGGCCTTTTGGTACCTTTTCCCATCCGGTTTTGAAACCCAATCGCCGCCACTGATTAGTTTTCATAATCCATCTTAAAAATCAGTTGCGTAGCAACATATCGCGAGGCCCTGGACGAAATTAGAATGCGAAGCCCTCATCAGTTTTTAAATTTGAAATCTCGGTGTGAATCTATACAAAATCTTCAGGGATACGGCAGCAAGTTATCATATTTAAATAATAATAAATTACTGAAGAAAATTATATTTTGCTAATAATTTCACTCACCCTAAAAATGTCTTTCTTTCTTTTCCCGGAGCTGAAATATGAAGCCGTAGGAAGGAAGAAAGAACTGCTTATATTATCCATTGCCTTCTTGAGTTGCAAACAACCCAAGCATTTAAATGCCTCGCACTTGCTTCTTGGCAGTTGGAGCTGCTTTATTGTTAAAATATTAAAATCGGGAGTGAAAGGTCGAGAGAAAGAAGAAAATACGAGATAAATTGCTTTTAATTCGAGAAAAGAATAAATTGGTAAAAATGTCCACGCAAGTTATCGTGAATTCTTTCGTAAATGATTCACATGAGAAATTAGATAATAATTTTTACATTTTCCGGCCCCCACAAGGCTTAGAGCCCGCCCGCCTGTATGTTGCGCCCCTGATTTGACGTGTTATAACGTTTAGCTAGAATTTAAAGCCAAATAGAAACAGAATGTTTTAATATTATTGCCTACAAAAATTTGCCTTTTCCATATGTTCCCCCTCACCTCTATATAATACATTTTTTGTATCAACCCCATGAGACGCGAGGCTCTTATCTTTGTGCTCGTTATAAATTCTCTTCATTAATTGTTAAGTGCAAACAGAAAAGGTTAGGTTTACCAAATTAGTGCGAAACGTAAAGACCAAATAGACAAAAAACGAAAGTTTATGTTCTTCACTACTTAAATATTTTATAATGTACCATTAGGCGTATTAACATCAACATTTTTGCTAATTATGGTCATTAAAGTAGATGCATAGTGATTATAAATAAATCATTATTAACGTATCTGTCCTTTTCAATTAAGCTGAAGTCTCATGTGTTTAATGAAATGAATTAACGAAGAAATAAGCATTGTACCTACAAAATTACAGTAATGTAATTTAAAAATTTGGAACATTGTAAAGCAAAAAGCATTCCAATTCCAATGTAACACACACGCAAGCAAACACATAAACAAACACATGCACACGCACACAGTGACGTGTTTAAATGGGACCTATCGAAAGTGAAAGAAATCCCAAAACAAGAAATTCTCGACCAGAAGTACGATTATGTCTTACAATTACCGTTTTTATTTTTCTGGGATTGCTTATTGCAGAAAAATTATACCTCCCTCTTAAACAGTTTCAGTTCGACTCTGCACACGCACACACTTATTTCATGCCTGAGTAGTTACTGTCTATCACATTTAAGTTTAAAATGAGCATTAACTAATACTTGAGTGAATTTACGGGAGAATGTCCGTAGGAAAGTTTGTAACATGTAGCACGTAGCCTGCACCAAAATGTAGGCAGCTTCCCACGAGATAAGTTTACCATTGCGTCACTGTACTGGCATATTTATATTCACCAACCATAATAAAGGCAGACTATTCTGCATCATTTTTATATTCACCCAATGGTCAGAAGCAGTTAATGGGCCAGGGCCCTTAATTTTGATTGTACAGTAAAACCTCGTTAATCCGGATCCCGATAATCCGGACAGGCAAAAGGCAAAAAAAAAAAACAGAATGCAAGGTTTTAAATGTGGCTAGAAGTCAACAAGAGAACTTCCCAAAGAAAAGGCAGTCAACCACTGATGAAATTCTGTTTCCCGCAGACTATGCCCTTTGAATGCATCATAATAAACGTGTTTTGTTGCTATAAACGGAGTTTTAATGCAATTTCTACTGTTATTTTAGGTTATTTCAGTTAATACGGACTTTCGTTAAACCGGTCAACTTATCACCCTCCCCAATTAGTCCGGATTAACGAGGTTTTACTGTATTTCAATAACACGGGATACAAAGAAAAGAGTTTTGGGAAAGAAACATAGATGGCAGCTCAAGACAAAATAATATAAATAAATTGTTGGAGGATAGATATAGACTTTGCAAAAGTACAAATATGATAAAGAGATAAAAGCAGTGTATAAAAATACATAATAGATGGAAAGAAAAATTGAAGTGTTTTCATGAATCAACAATTAAGGCGTACAGTCAATTGTTAGGCACGCATAAAGAAGTACTCAACGCAATTAAAATACATCGTGTATCAAAAAGAACCATCCGATTTAAAATTTCTATATTTAGGAAACCAATGGACATAGAACCTTGCAGTAAGTTGTGAAATACATGTTGGAATATAAAGTTTCACTTACAGTACGTTTTACGTTGTTGCAGGTAGGTACGTTCCGAAATTCTTAACGAAACGAAATTAACGAAGGTAACTGGGCTCATCAACTTAGTGAAACGAGTTATTTTCCAGACTTATGGGACGCTCCAGACGAAAGCGCAGGCGCAGCGTCCTCGTGGCGTCGAGCGGAAGGCATGTCCTTATGGCAGAAATAAACTCTACTGTGGGCAATGTTACTCATTTTAATCACATTGTAAGAACACTTGAGGCACACTCGTCTTACGCATGTTGCTTCATATAGCTCTCTGTTAAAATTATAATACATTTTCCGAACTAGTGCAGTTTAAAGCCATGCGCGTTGTCTATACGCAGCAGAAGATTCTCACCGAACAAACCAGCCTACTGGTCCGTGCGTTTGGTGAATCTCGTTCTTGCACGAGAAGCACGGAAAGCGGACTTTTGGGACAGCATAACGAAACGCACGAGAGCACTTATGGGACGACCAGTTGTCATAACTCGTTTAACGCGTTCAACTCGTGAGACTTTCCGAACGGGCCCCTGTGCTGCTCACTCTTTAGTCCGCTTCAAGATGGCATCCCAACAACCGAAAGCTTTCTGCCTTCTCCACTTCAACAAATGTGGTCCGTTACAGTTGTGCAGCGTGAGTTTCGTCGTGAATACGGTGAGGCACCACCTACTGCTTACAGTATTCGACGTTGCGCGCAGAATGCTACCTGTTGCTGGGTTGCCATCCTGAAGCGGACTAAAGAGTGAGCTGCACTAGTGGCACCTACCTGCAACAAAGTAAAACTTATTGCAAGCGAAACTTTATATTCCAGCATGTATTCTACAACTTACTGCAAGGTTCTATGTCCATTGGTTTCCTAAATATAGCATTTTTAAATCGGATGATTCTTTTTGATACACCCTGTATATGGACTCAATAAGGAGATTCTCCTAGCTTTTCTCTGCTACTTTGCTACAATCCTTCCAATGAAGAAATTTTGAATTTACTCCTACATAACATAAAATCATGTATCAATTTAAGCTGAGATATTAGTGTTACTTTTATATCATTATGTAGGTATTAAATAAATGTATACCCTACAATAAACGTAACTTTTTTTAGAGTAATACTTCAAATATTTAAAAGTAATGCTATTATTTTTCATATTTAAAATAGTAAATATGTAACATGATCAAGATTTTATCGGGAGTGGAAAGCGGGGCTGGGCGACCAGGGTGGAAAATGTGTGTGTGTGGGGGGGGGGGGGATCCGCATCGCCAGTGAAAATTTTATCTTAAGCCGCCCCTCCTAATGCTATCATATTTTCCTCACTTACCTCAAGATTCTGATTCGTTCCCCAGTTATAGCTGCCCCCTCCTGGTAGGGCTCCTCCTACACCACGGTCGGTTTGAATAGTGCTACCAATTCCTCCAAGCTTTCCACCTCCGAGTCCAATCACTCCATCACCACCGTAAGAACCATAGTTCAGTTTATTTGTCTTACCTAATAGACTATGATAACCGCTATTCTTTTCAATGGAATCTAATTTTAGCTTATTTGTTAAACCGCCATAGTCATATGTGTTGTATTTTCCCAAAGATACAGTGTTTGCTTTGTTTGTGTTATCATATCCGTCTTTATGTACTTTGTTTACATCATATGAGCCTGGGTTTTGGTCTCCATAAATAATCCCCTGAAGCCTGGATCTCCCACCATATTCTACTTGTGGTTTCTGCAGAGAATTCTGAAAATCAAAAGGTTATAAGAAACAATAACATAAACTTGTGGAATTAACTAAATATTTACTAAATTATACTACTATATTCTAATTTACTAGTAATTTAGAATGAACATACATATCAGGCCACAGTTGGACACAGCAATAAATATATTGTGGTGCCACACAACTTTAATAGCTACAGTCGACCTCCGTGGCGGATTGGTTAGTACCTGCTACAACAAGGGTCCTGGGTTGGAATCTCTTCCTGGACATGGTATGTGAGGGAGTTCTGACATTTCCGACACCGTCATTTGCGACACTAAGGCAAAAACGTTTTTTTCCCGTCATAAGCGACACTGTTTGGATTTTCCCCAACGATTTCTAATTTGTTTACCAGAATTAGCGACATTTGCGTACGTGCAGCAGCAATAGCGTCTCTGAGGAAAGTATTTCCCGAGGCTCAGATCAGTGGTTGTGATTATCACTTTAACCAATGTTTGTGGCGAAAAGTGCAGGAGTTGGGACTGACAAACGATTACAAAACAGATCCAGACGTGCGGCTGTGTATAAGAATGTGTTCAGCTCTGGCTCTATTTCGTTCAACAGTGGATGAACAACTCTGTTTTCGACATTTCTATGTGGATCTGCTCCCAACAGCGGCACAGGACTAACAATACAGTCGAGGGATGGAACCATACAGTTAATGTATTGACGGAAAAGTCAAGTCCTAACAAAATAGTAAAATGTTGGTTCAACTACAAGAGAAACGACGCATTCTACATTTCTACATTGACAAGGGATTGCAGTCTGCTCCTATACTGACAAGGGATCTAAACAATCCGTCATTGACAAAGGATAAATACATCCAGCTTTTAAACACCCAGCTTCCATAATGCCAGTGTGAAGGAAAACTAATAATGGTTTTAAAAAACACACCAGCTTCCATGATGCTGCCAGTCCTAAGCCTGGATAAAGTGTGAAGGGAAGCTATTTATACTTTGTGTCGCAGATGACGGCGTCGAAAGTGTCATGGAATATACGAGTATTTTCCATACAGTGTCGCATACGACGGTGCCGCAAAAGTCGTGGATTCCTTTGCGAGTGTCCCTTCATCAAAATCATCATGTCATCACTCACCCTCATATTCGCGCTGTGCCAAAAAGTGACAGAAAGGCGAAGTAAAAGAGACCAAATCAGTCAATCAATTTAATGTCTACAATAAGGCACGGAATATGGAAGTTATGCGAGTTTCTTTCTCAACGAAACCATATTAGATATTATACGGAACCAAGTCGCATATTCATGATATTTTTGCGTTGGAATGATATAATACTTATATTTCATTATAGTGTAATCTGGCAAATTTTACCTTGTTTTACCTGCAAATATTATTTCGATGTAACAACATTTTATCGAAAAATGTTCAGGATTCCTTCTTATAATTTACAAACCTGTTACAGAACCTCATAATTCATTACTAATCGATCCCGGGTTCGAATCCTGGCCTGCGCATGGATATTTGTGAGTGTCAATTCATCACTATCATCACATCATCACTCATCCCCATCTTCGCAAATTAGCCAAAAGTGGCACAAAAGGCGAAGTAAAATGAAGCAAATCAATCAATCATTACTAATTGAACAACATTAGTTATCTTTTACATGGAGAACAAAATATCCTTTATTAAAATATCTGTAAAAACTGTAGTAATGGAGCCTTCAATTGAGTGCTCAAGATATATAACTTCTGTCAAGGTTGTCCGAATTCATACTTTATCAAAACGATTATTAGTATTTCACCGGCGGACGATGATATAACAATTTCATGAAATACAGATTTGAGTGAATCATTTTAATTTTGCAATGCTAATATGTATTCATAAGTAAGTTAATTGAATATAAAATAAGACCTAAATACTCTCAAAACGTTGGACATAATTCAAGGCAGTTAATGAAAATTAAAGCATTCTTATAAGTCAAGAGTAAATAACCTTTCATTTATTTAATAACAATGACATGTTATCCTTATGTTAGTATCATTTACAGTCATGCCATCTATGGTACATTTTTTCCCCTAAAATTTCAATGCACGTAATGGTGTTATAGTATTTGTGTTGATTTGTGCAGTTAGAAATATTATTACATTTTCTTTATGTAAAATTTCAATGTTTCTTTGCATTTGTGTCGTAAGAACCGAAGCCAATGGGAGCCCTCGATGTGGTTACGTGAGGCTTCTGTGTTCCCAGCAGCTGTCACAGCAGGGACGGACAGTGTTGCTGCAACAAGGTAAATTGTCCTTATGCAAGGAAATTCTGAGCTAATGGGGCTGTTGATTGCCAAACATTTCTGGTCTCTGTCGTGTCCCCAAAGAATTTCGTTTTTCATTTATTTGCCCTAAGATTTACATTGCAGCGCGATGTGATGGCTTTTGAAACGTCTCTTTTCACTGAGGCAACTAGCAAGCGAACGAAAACAAGTCAAAAGCGCAAGTAGTGTCTCAAGAGATCTCAGCCAAGGGAAGGAACGCGCGCGAGAGAATGGGGCTACATGGAGAGGGGTAATGTGACTGCAGGCTTTGCGTTTCGCCCATTCCTACCGTTCTGCACGGCCTTGTTCCTTAGATTCTCCAGACAGCCAGCACCTGGATTAGTCTTTCATGCTCACAAGTGGATAGCTAATTGTTTTTCGTCAGGTCTGTAATGAGAAGCAGGGGTGTTGAAGGTTCAAGAACCCACATTCTATTGGGTTCTTAAATATGACCGAAACCTATTTTCTCGAACAATTTAAAATTCGATGCAAGTTGAGTATTGTTTCATTTCAATATGGAACTTGGACCCAATTTAAACTGATTCGAAAAAGAAGGTTCCTGGACACTATTTAAATTGATCCTGGAAAAAATGTTCCTGGGCCGTATTTAAATTGATTCAGAAGAAAGATTCCTGAACTGAATTAAAATTATTTACAGATAAGAAGTTTCTTTACGGTCCAGAACCCATTTACGCTTGCTGATTTTCTCTCCTGGACCGGAATTGAATTTATTTAAAATTCCTGGACCTTTAACAACCCTGTCCGTAACCAACAGCATTTCGACGCCTAAGGATCCGGGTTCGAATCCCGGCCTGGGCATGGGTATTTTTTAGTATCTCATCTTCAATTCCATTGTATAATCACTCATCTTCAGACAAAAGTGGCATAAAAGCGAAGAAAGATAAACCAAATCAAACAAGACTAATGCTAAATTTGTACAACGCCACTTCTTGTTGGTAAACTCATATTTATTTCTGAGGGAAATATTCCAATATTGATCCACACTTATATTTTGTCATCTCTTGAAAAACAACGAAGTACAAATAATTTGGCATTTCATAGGTCTGTACCAAATATATGCATAAAATTATGTAAAATTGTATGCTAAAAGTTATACGTACGGGTGTAAAATAGGCCAGCCAAAGAATAAAACCAAGGAAAATATCCTTGGTGATCATTGCAGACGACAAATTTCTTGCTGACGTGTTTCTCGACAGACTTGAAAAAAATACCCTTTATAAAGACTACAACGTTTGCGTGAATACGACTTCCACTTAATGAGGTATGGCTAGCACCTATCGCATCTCATTAGGTGCTCCATAAACAGTCTAATTGCCTTCATTGTTCAACCTGCAGTTTCCTCGCTTGAACAATGTTCATAGCCTCACAAATTATCACCAAATCGTAAACATTGAACTGTCGCTTCGTATTCACTTCATTGTACCTCATTAAGAGATCGTATGTGTATCTAAAGCAGCAACAAAGTGCATAGTCAGATAGAGATTAAGCGACAATGTCGCAGTTTTTAAGAAGAATTCCAGTCATCGGCTGGATTGGCGAATACAAAAAAACCCATTGCTTTAAAGTTTTGAAATTGTATTCCTGATCCTCAATATGAGTTTTGTACTCTTCAACAACAATCGCTGTTCTTGTAGACTGCAACGTCTTATGTGTGTAACGACAATTTAGGAATAAACTCTTACTATGAATCATCGACATTATGACTTGCTTTGGTATAAAATAGGCGATATCTCGCATCACATATTGACAATGTGCTTACCATCACGTCAACTTTTTGTACGTTATCTAGAACTTTTAGCAGATTGTTTCATTAACAAGAAGTGGAAAAACAAATTACATTGAAACTATTTACAAGAAGAATTAATGTTACAAAATTATGGTTTTCATTAGATCAATAGTTTCTTCTGTTTTTGTTAGTATTGTTTCTTGCGTAACTAACCTACATGTGCAAATTAAATTTTCACCTTCCTTCAAGATTTTGCTTTTTTTTTAAAAAAAAAAAAAAAAACGTGCGGTGTATGCAGAGTTCACCCCCTACTTCTCCGTTTGAGCGTATCGAAACGCAGATACACACGGGAAAGTTAGGGGTTTGGCTGTCGTGGAAAATGAGGATGTTCTCATGGAACTATCCTTTTAAAATTTATGATATTGAAATCAGCATAGACCAAGTATCACTTATATGTAATTAGTCTAATGGTAAATTAAAAGTTTAATATTCCTGAATTTAATTAATGAAATTAATATGTTTAATATTTACTCATAACAGTTTTAGAAATTAATAGTTCAACAATAGTTTTCCTCAAAGAACGTAATTCCGTTTGTTACCATAATTCTTTTACAAACATTGTCAGTCGTAACTAACGACGCTTATAGAAATCTGCTTGTCCATATTTTCTATTGTTATCTACAACACTTTGTAGACTTATGAAGTTACTGTCATCTTTTACGTGTATTGGTTATATTTTTTATTTCTTTTTGACCTTCTTTTATTATTTTTCTTAATGCCACCGGTTTTTCCTACATCTTCTGCTTACTTAGATCCGTCTCCTTGTTGTGTTGTTTCTGATGATTTGGTTCCTTCAGGACGATACTGACTTGCAATTTGTACATGATGTGTCCCATTGTTAACTTGGAACACAAAATTATGTAAATTTTGATTGTTACCTCCAGGAATTGCAAAATTAGACTGACTGATGTATTGAGGCAACTGTCCACTGTAAACATAATTCTGAACTGAAAAATTCTGAGGATTTTCACTGGACAACCATTGTTGGAAAGCTTGATTAATTTGTTGCACAGCAGTAGCTTGTTGCATGTTTGCGGAGCTTATAGCGTTGTTAACGTGATGCATACTTTGTGCTACAGCATTGTGAACACCTTGTGTCACTTGCTGTACAATACTGTTGACGTAATCATTTATTGCTGAACCAAGGGAGCCTTGTCTTATCGTTCCAGCCGAAGTACCATGAACCTGCAATACATAATAATTTGTATATTACATAATTTCCATTAGTACATGATTACTAGAGCCACAGATACATTTAGAAGATTTGTAAATATAACCTTAAATATTTTTTTAAAAATAATTTATTTCGAATTCATGTGACTGCAAAACCATATAACATTTTCAAGAAACAAACGTATCAAGGGGTTGAAATTTTTGTTACGCTGCAGGGCCGCCAAATTTTCCAAACCAATGTGTGGGCTCAAGCACATGAATTATAGATTCACAAAAAATGGAATAAATCCTCCCTGCAATATATTATGTTATTAATGCGCATCAATATTGCATCCTAACTTTTTAAAAATAAATCTGTCTACATCGAATTACGGTAACAAATAATAGCAACAACACGACAAATTATTGAGTGAGTTCGAGCCTGAGAGGTCCATGTTAGTTGGCACCACTGTTATGCTAGGTATAAGATTCGTCATATTGAAATGCTTCAATAAATAAATCTGATACAGAATTCCACGATATCTGTTTCAACAAAATATCAGCCCAACATATAGGGAGTAACATACAGAATGTCCAACATGAAGCTACAATGTTTTGAAACTTTATTATTTTCACATTTTACCTTTAAGAAACTGTGATTAGGAACGGAACAGAAATCTCACAAAACATGTGAAAATTTTGTAGTGCACATCAGGCCTGTTGTGGCACTGCAGTTGTATGTTTTTATTGGCGACTCTGAGATAACGAATGTACTGTTAGGGTTTGGAAAATAATATAATCGGTTTGTCCTGAATATCCTAAATTACAATCTTCAAACAGTTAAGACTATAGAGAAAATATTGTTATCAGGTTTTGGCGTCTAGTAGTGTATTGAAACATGAAAGAACACTTCTTTGTAAGTTATTAATGGCGGTTGAGTGGATTATTTGGTTTTTAACCACTGTAATTCGTTTTTATAAAAACCAGCGTTCCAGAGACTCGTATGGTCTCCTTCTGAGGGTAGCGTATTACGTAGACTTATGAAACTAAAGCATTTAAAATTAGCTTCCATTGTCACGTTTTGTTATGTCACAATGTTTAAATCACAATAGCTATCCGGAATTTCTTGTCAACAGATGAAACTGAATTGTTAGAGAAATAATTGACTGGACCGTGTTGAAAGAAAAGATTTTGCAAATTTTAAAAATACTAAATTAATAATTGTAACCATCATATGATTCGGTGTGCTACTCAGAAACTGACAAATCGGCATTTCATTGGTTACACTTTCTCCAATGGACTGACCAAATAAGTTTCAGTGGAATTTTTTTAAATTTATTTACACACCTCAGATATCAAAAAGAATTATGTGCACATATTAGGAATCGCTTAATACAAGGAATTATTTTCTCTCTTAACTTCATTATTTTAATTAATAGCGTAGAATGCAAAAACTAATTCAAGAAAACTATGAATGAAATATGTATTTAGAAAAAAGATCCTAAACGAAAATGGTTTTCAAAGATGCTAATAGACGCACTGTAAATCAGCTTTCTCGTTCGCTCTGATTTTACAATGTGATGTTCAAGAATTGAAAGAAATGTGTCAATGAACAAGCAGAGCGTAACTTCTTCTCTAACATCAACACAACCCCACTCTTAAAATATACGATATTGAAGAAAAAAGAATGAAAAATAACAAGGGGGCAATTGACTATTGTTATCCTACCAGACACTCGCACGTACAGTGGAATGCGTAAGTATTAATAGGCACATTATCCGTCACTATTTCCAGTAATTCTTCTTTACGCCGTACGTGGTTTAAGGCCGCAGTTGCTTCGTGGCTACGTAAGCCTAATAAACTATTGGAACTATCAAGAAAACAGCGAGAAGATTCGCGCCAACGCTTTAGAATGAATTCTAAACAGGTGTAACTTTTCAGAATTTGGAATATCATAGCTGTTTCTAAAGGAGAGGAAATTTCGAAAACGGCATCATTGGCGATGGCCCGAAGTCCAGCCAAACCTATAGGATTGAAATTAAACTGTTCCTGGTTCATAGCTTGTCAACTACTTCGTGTACGTTTCATTTCAATTATTTTACCTTGCATTGCATGCAGTAGAACATTCTGAGTAAAAATGTTTATTACATGTACCCACTAGATACACTATATATTATTGCCCACGTGACGGAATTGTTAGCATAGTGTGGGTTTGAATTGTGGTATGGGTATGGGTATTGTGTGTCCCTTCATCAATTTCATACCTCATCCTTATCTTCGCGATTAACCAAAAGTGGCAGAAAAGCAAAGTAAAATGAATTGAATCAATCAATCAATCAACTACAGTGCGTTTGTTTTGGCTCTGGGTCGAGATAGCGCGTGATATTTACGCATATATCTTTAGCATGTAGACAATTATACAGGGTTATTACAAATTATTGGAGCGGTTTCATGAGTTTGCTGTAGCTATAATATTTGACATATTGCCATGAAATTTTGCAGTAATGTAGAAAAATTCAAAACGTTTTCTTCTCTTGCAGGCGTGTTTCGGATTTCTGTCGGGAGAGCGCAGCACTGAGCAGTGAGTAAAGATGGCGAAAGGCGCTGAGAAAGCTTATGCTGTGCTGGAATTTCATGCATATCAGTCAGTCAAAACAGTGCAACGACACTTTAGAACAAAGTTCAAGCAAGCAGAGAGCTGAACATTCTACAACCAACCGCTTGGAAGATCCTACGGAAACGATTGCAACAGAAGCCTTACCGCTTATAATTGGTACAAACCCTCACTCCCCATGACGAAGTGGTTCGTAAGGAGATTGCTACACGAATGCAACAACTGATGGAAGATGGTGGTTTTTGTGAAAAACTTGTTTATAGTGATGATGCACTCGGTGCATCTTTCTTGAACTTTGTTGTAAAGTGTCGTTGCACTGTTTTGACCGACTGATACCTATGCATGAAATTCCAGCACAGCATAAGCTTTCTCAGCGCCTGTCGCCATCTTTACTCACTGCTCGGTGCTGCGCTCTCCCGACAGAAATTCGAAACACGCCTGCAAGCGAAGAAAACTTTTCGAGTTTTTCTACATTGCTGTAAAATTTCATGGCAATATGTCAAATATTATAGCTACAGGAAACTCATGAAACCGCTCCAATAAATTGTAATAACCCTGTATTTATACTGCACAACGAGTAGCCTACTAACCTGTGTTATAAGAGTTGTTCAAAGTTGTTCACGCGCTATCTCGGCCGAAAGCCAAAACGAACGCAATATATACAACTAGTATTATAGTGGGATGCACAAGTGTTTCGCGACAAATTGTCCACCAGTAATTTCATTATTATTTTTCGTGTATTCTACGTGTTTTTAAGGACTACACTGGTGCAGATATCAACAGCTTGTTTGGCTATTTGTTTTGATTCTTGAAGCTACCACTGCTTTAAACAAAGAATATAACCACGATGATGGAAATTTGATTGGTAATATTTTTACCTCCAACTTTACCATACCTCGCTTACGAATTAATTTATGTAGTGGAACTTACAATTGTCTCAATATTTCACTATAGTTGAACAGATCTTACCAAGTTCGCGACAAATACGAAGAAAATGAAACTGGCAGAGATCTCCATGTTAGTCTCGTCAAGCGCTTGGAACAGATGCAAGAAAACATTCAGAAAATCTTAACTTACTTGCGCAATGCATGTTTTTCCAGCAGTAGCTATCTACCATTTGTTCTTCAATGTCAAGGTCACCCTTCTTCGAGTTGAACACCTGCAGAGAACATTTCTAGGAAGATGAAATGCAAACAAGACGCTCATGTGTACGCTGCGTGATACACCATGTTGCAGATTGAAAGAAACACCTGTAAATCTGTTGTTTGTTTACGTAATAATTATAATGAATATCATTCGTCTTATCGTACCCAATAAGAAACTGCTAACATATATTTCACAAACGGGCTGTTTTTCTTCCTAAGCGAATATATACAAACAGAGAGGTGTTAGTGGTTCAACTCCCTCCCCGATTTATCTTTGAAATAAAGTGATGAAACTAAAGCATAAACTAAATTATCTTCCATTTTCCACTTCTGTTCTTTCACCATGTTCAAATCAGAATATCTTCTATTTCTTGTCAACAGATGGAGCTGGATCATTACAAAAACAATTGACTGGACCGTGCTGAAAGGAAAGATTTTTTTCAAACTTTAAAAATACTGAATTAATACTACTTGTAACCGTGTTATAATCCGGGCTGCTAATCAGAAATTGATAAATCGGCATTTGGTTGTTTACACTTTCTCTAATGAACTCACCAAATAAGTTTCTTGATGTAGTAAGAAAGTAGTGATTGGTACGACGTTTCTGCGTATAACAAATTTTATTCTTCCTGGTTAGCAGCTTACCTCGTATCATCAATATGTAACGATTTATTTTACAGAAACCAATCAAGAAGATTTATGACACGTTGTAATGATAAACCAAGTTACACATCTGTACCTCTGCTATTTGATTTTTGAAATATCGATTTTTATTATTTTATATTCATACACCTATATTTATATAAATATTGTTACAGACTACTCATCTTAATTTTAACCATGTATCCATATTAATTCCGAGTGATCGTTAAGTAAGTCTATAATTTAGTTTGGATTATTTAGTATAACTGACAAATAGACCTTTCACTTCATAACATTTCCTTTTTGTAGCCTGAGTATTTTCCTTTTGTATTGAAATATTAATCAAGTTGGAATATCATTCACTACGTTATCTTAATATGTTCTCTGGATACTACTTAAAGCCTGACGCATTCATATTATAAAGAGTAAGACAAAAAGGTAAAATGGTAAAGTTTCCCGTGCATATAGCACCGTGCCATGAAAACACATTTAGAGGATGTGGTAGTAGGACCCCACACATTCTCGATCTCGGCAGTTTTGGAGGTGATGTGATCAACACCACGCTCCGGCTGTCTTTACTTCCAGAGTTGTCCCCAGGTACCCATTGATTTGAGGCTAGGTGAGCACCGAAGCCACTTTATGCAGGCATAGGACCGGAAAAATTCCGGGTCTCCCGTGTAGCAGTCTAAGACAAATGTAATTTAAATTATGCCTCTAATTTCTGAAATACGTATATGTATTTCGAGCAAAAATTACCTAATATTTCCTCTTCTACCTTTTAAGAGAAAATTCACATAAAATTCTGATTTTTGTCTATTTTAGACATCCTTATCCCCATTTTAAGTAAGTATACAATAACTTCATTCTCCTCTTCTAGATGGCGATTATCTATCTTAACAATCTTAATCTCCCGGCTCCCCTACCTACATCTGAGAACATCAACATCCAAGGTGACCAAATATGCTGAGACGTGTCCAACACAACAGAGGTAAGTGTCCCTTCTACGTAAGGTAGCTGATCTAAAGTTTGCGATTTTTTCTGATGGTGTACAAAGTCAGAAAGATAAAACTAGTGGCAAGATTCAAAAGAGGGAACATTTCTTGACGTTTACTGAAAATTGGAGCTAATTCCAAATAATAACATGGGTGCAGGGAATATTTTATTAAAAAGTTACGTTTAGGTCATATTGGGTACATATGTACCCAATATGGCCTAGTCATATATTTTGTTCTTCCACATCAAAATATGCAACAGACATTGCAAACGAAGTACAATTATGTTGTTTTTGTAGGTAGATAAGTATCTTGATACACTTACACTTTATTTACATAATAACATGAGATATGCACAGATAAGTAACATTCTTTACAAATCAATAAAGAATGGAGTGACATGTCACAATTTGTTATCAAAAGACCATGGATTATACATCACAGTTTGGCTAATTGAAAGGTCCTCTATCATCCTTGCTGAGTTCCACACACACACACTACGTGAACATAGTGTAACAAATGTCACATTTGCGCATGTCTTACACGATATATTTTTATGTAGCCCATATTGAGAACACCGTACATAGTGTTCTTTTCTCCTTCGTTATAAACAGGACTTTAGATTAAAGATTAAACTAAGTTAATTGTTGTAAAGTACAAATTATGAGCTATCATAATATGTACTAGAGATATAAACACGTATCACTTGGAAGATGAAGTAAGTAATACCTTGACTATGCAATATTATATCACGTAGAACACATTCACGAGGTCCAGCTATTTCACTTCTTGGTCTTCAAGTTACGGTACTATAGGTACAGCCAACATGTTCAATCACGTCATTCGGACAGTATAAATGGCATGCTAACGTCATTTGTTGAATTGACTATGTAACTACCTGGGAACAGCAAATAGGCCATATTGGGTATTAGGCCATATTATGTTTAGGTACCTTAATATAATACAATATAGTATAATATATTTAGTAGAAGGTTTTGCCCCCTCGGCGCCCAACCGAGTTAAGTGGTTCGCTTTCGGACTCGCCACCAAATTTCCTGAGTTCGGGTCCCGGCCTGTTCATTGGTCTTCATTGTGACTGTTCCTTCATCAATTTCACATAATTATCACTAGAGCCCGGATTTCTATGCAAAATGCATGTTTCATGTAGCATGCAAAATCTTATGGAAAATATATTTTTCTTTCCGACGAACTTGTAAAGAGTCTTTTGAGACGCATATGATAGCGCATATAAGTGCATATTTTGAGTAAATTTTGTTTTGCATGCATATTTCTTAAACTTTGCAGGATAAGGCATATTTCGAATTTTATTGCTACATACTAGCATATTTCATAGTCTATCAAGAGATAATAGCGTTGAACTTGTTGCCCACAATTGTTGGTAAATTCACTTTCGACTGCACGGCGATAACCGAATGGCGAATATACCAATTTAATATACAATATACACTATAATTTTTAAAGTTTTTTTTTAGCATTTTATGTAGCGCTTTTTAAACAACAGCGATCTAGCACCTTCTGATGCTTTTACAACTGTCAACTAGCGCGAAGCCTTTCTCGCGACTTGGCAACTATGTGGAAAGGGTTTCTGCTGTCAGTATCAAAGGAGTTCAAGAACGTGTAAGTGTTATTTTGTGTTATGTTAAACATGCCACCTGAAAAATCAAGTAAGGCGGTATTGTTGCGTAAATACGTACAAGAATTTGGAAGTAGTGTATTTACAGAAGATGGGTCAGTTTTGTTCTGTGTGGTGTGCGAAAAAAGAGTTTCAGCAGAGAAGAAATTTCAAGTTACTCAACATGTCAATACAGCAAGACACAGGGAAGCCCTTCAAAGAAGATCGCGCAGTAGACAACAACTGCTTACTACCGCGTCCACTAATTCAACATTTGAATGCACAGTAAGTGGTACATTCTATGTAGATCTGTGTTCTGCGTTTGTGAGTGCTAATATTCCTTTGTGGAAACTGAGCAATGCCCATCTACGAGGTTTCCTTGAAAAGTACACGGGAAGGAAGGCGCCAGATGAATCAACGCTACGTAAAAACTATGTGCCTGTTTGTTTTAATGAGGTCATGGGAGAAATTCGGGAAGCGTTGAAGCACGAGAAAATATGGGTGTCTATCGATGAGACTATTGACGCAGCAGGACGGTTGTGTTTGCAATGCTGTTGTTGGTGCAATGAAGGCGAGTGGTAAACCGTACTTACTGAATATCGAGGTGTTTGAGAAAGTGAATCATTCCACAATTGCCAAATTTTTTAACGATTCGTTAACTTTGTTGTGGCCAGATCATATCCAGTATGACAATGTGCTACTGTTTGTTACTAACGCGGCCCCGTACATTGTCAAAGCAGCATCTGGTTTGAAAGTGTTGTATCCTAAATTAGTCCATCTGACTTGTCTTTCACACGGTCTTCATCGCGTAGCAGAAATAATCAGATACCAATACCCGGAAGTAGACGCACTTGTATCAAATGTAAAGAAAGTATTTGTGAAAGCTCCTTCGCGAGTACGTCTCTTTCGCGAACTGGCGAAAAATGTTCCGTTACCTCCGCAACCGGTATTATACACGATGGGGCTCGTGGCTAGAAGCTGTGTCGTATTATGCAGAAAATTTCAATGAAGTGAAGGCGGTCATAGACTCACTAAAACCAGAAGACGCAGCCGCTATTTGTGTGTCACAGAAATGTTTCTCTAGAAGTGGCATTGAGAACGAAATTAAGTATATACACAACCACTTCTCGAGTATACCTGCAATTATTACACAGTTAGAGTCCCGTAATAATCCTTTGCAGCATTCACTCTCCTTGTTGGGCGAAGTATCGCAAACTTTGTCCAGTGAAACTCACGGTGTCGCCAAAATAGCGTCAGAAAAACTTCGCCAAGTATTAGACAAAAATCCCGGGTACAGAACAATCTGTGACATTGCAAATGTGCTGAATGGTGAAAATGTGTACTTGGAAGAGGAGGAAGTTTGGTGTTTCTCACATGCACCAGTGACTTCTGCTGATGTAGAAAGGAACTTCTCGATCTACAAAACGTTTCTCACTGATAAACGCAGAGGGTTTACAGAAGAAAACCTAAGGAAGACGTTCATAGTTCATTGCAACAGAGGTCATTAAGGTAAGATGTTTGGAAAAGAAATAATTGTTCATGCATATCTTAGTGCATATTTTTGATATTTTTCGTGCATATTTGCATGCATATTTTGCTGTTTGTTTGTGCATGGAAATCCGGGCTCTAATTATCACTCATCCTCATCGTCGCGATAAGCCGAAAGTGGCAGAAAAGTGCCGCTAAATAACAAAAAATTTAACATTTCTCACTAATCACATGTCAGAATTGTAAACACTGAAATACGTAGATTCTAAATAATCGGATACTATGAATCTGAATAATTATTCTATAATCAGGCTATTGTAATTATACGTATTCAAATTGATAGTCAGTCGGTAACGCGTCTGACTACCATGCTCAAGGTCCCGGGTTCGATCCCCGGCCGGTTTAAATCCGGGAACTTTTCTAACGTTGGAAGCCGCCTCGGCGCACACCCAGCGTCGAATAACATGGGTACCTGGGGGAAACCCTGGGGGGTAAAGGCGGTCAGGGGCGTGATGCTGATCACATCACCCCCACTCATGACCGGATGAAGAAAGTGTGGGACGTTACCCCCACACCCCCTATACGTCTTCATGGCGTGGTGCTAAGCACAGGGGAGCACTTTACTTTTTTTTTTTTTACTGAATTGGCAACTTTGTTTTCCTCTCAAATTGCTTCGCGCCTATACTATACTTTGACATTCACTAGTATAATAACGTGAATCACGTTTCAGTAATGTCCATGTAAATTTTAATGGTCGTACAATGCTTGGTAATGAGTGACTCTGACGCCCCGTGCAACTTGTGAGTTTCCATGTTGGAAGATATTTGTGTTTTATTTTCAACATGCAAATTGTGTTATGACATCATATCGTAACGTCTTCGCAAGTATTGTTGTGGACTAATCTGGCACATTGATCTTGTTGTCATTGAACTTGTGGAATTTATTTATTGTTACTGTTATTCGCTGGGTATTATGAAATTATGTAAGGTTTGTTGTTGCAATTTTGAATGTAGACCGTTTAGTGTACATTTTATCTTATTATGCCAAGTTATGTTGTACTTTGTGGATTTAAGCACCTTCCTAGACTATGAAGTCTCAAGCTCGGGATGACATCACCAAGCATTTTCTATTTCTTCCATTGGTGTTAATAATCAGAATGTTCTTAAAGCTGCTGCATTGGAATTAGTCAACCCTTGTGGAGTTATCAGACGTAAAGTACAAACGACACGGGCCCCTTCAGTCTACAAGCATACATTCACCGAACATTAGCGAATAACCGAGGTGACAAAATGCTCGCCATTGCGTGTCATTTAGGCTCAGCCTAAATTACACGCAAACGACAAGCGACAACATGTGCAGCTTGTCGTGTCGCTTTGGCTCAAAAGGTGGCATTCAGTACTGAGGGTTCGCTTACATGCAAATATTAATACGTACAATTGTGTCTGGAAATACGTTAGATGGTAGGAAACGGCTATTACTTCCAGAGTAAAAATACAATTTTTCACTTTACAAATGCTTTATTTACAGATACATTATTTGCAATCCAAATATTTTACGTTTAATATTCAAAATATGTCCATCAACATGCCATATTAATTTCATTTGTTCTCGAAAGAAAACGTTTTTGAAGTTTCATCATCTCTCTTGTAATGATCGGATTACTGATTTCCTTCCTGTCCCTCGGATTGTTCAGTTTGCTGTTGCGGTTGAGGAGGATTTTCTGCTTGAGGTTCCTGTGCAGGTTGCGGTGGAGGGGGATTTTGCTGTTGCGTTTGAGGTTGCTGTGAAGGATATTGACCTGGTTGCTGTTGAGGATACTGCGGGGGATATTGGCCTGGTTGCTGTTGAGGATACTGCGGGGGATATTGACCTGGTTGCTGTTGAGGATACTGTGGGGGATATTGACCTGGTTGCTGTTGAGGATACTGCGGGGGATATTGACCTGGTTGCTGTTGAGGGTACTGCGGGGGATATTTACCTGGTTGCTGTTGAGGATACTGCGGGGGATATTGACCTGGCTGCTGTTGAGGGTACTGCGGGGGATATTGGCCTGGTTGCTGTTGAGGGTACTGCGGGGGATATTGGCCTGGTTTCTGTTGATGGTACTGAGGGGGATATTTACCTGGTTGCTGTTGAGGGTACTGAGGAGGATATTTATCTGGTTTCTGTTGAGGGTACTGAGGGGGATATTTACCTGGTTCCTGTTCAGGGTACTGAGAGGGATATTGACCTTGAGGCTCCTTTTGAGGGTATTGAGGTGGATATGATGGTGGATATTGTGGTGGGTAAGATGGGTATTTTGAACCACCATTATGGTAATCTCCCCAATATCCTCCATGCCCGTCATATCCTTTGTAATGTCTCTTGTCTAAACTATTTCCTTCCACCTGAAAATATAAATTAGACATTTTTCTAACCAAAGTTTTTGAACCTGTATTTTATGATCACAATCAACTAATTAAAGAAATTAATATTAAATACCAGTAAGGTCTTGAATTACCGTATACAATTAAACGTTTGGAAGAAAATATTACATCGTCATGTTTGTGAAACATCGCAAGTAATGTAAAATTATATTAGATTGGTTCTTAAACTCGAAAATTGAAAAAAATATCATTTTCTGCATATATATTTTCTTTTTACAACATATAACTGAAAGGTACAAACTTTTTTCTCTAAACAAACAATACTAGAAGGTAATAAAACATAGAGATGTGGAGAAATGATAAATTACAGTAGGTTTTGCTATAATTATTTATGTACAAACGAGGCACATTTTCTTCCATAATAGTATTGTCCCTTTTAGTTTGAAGTTATCATTTTCCTGCTATGCCCTTGCAATAATTAAAATATTATTACTGAGATTGAAATGAAATTAGTTGTGTAAAAGATATTAATTTGTGTTGACTTTCATTATTAGGTGGGGGTGTCCCCCCTTGCTCCCCTTCCGAACTTGCCTGGTAGGGGCTGAACCTACAGTTTAAATTGATTGATTGATTTGTTGTTTTATGTCCACTTTATGCACAGAAAGGCTAATCTGGACTGGACCTACAGTTTAAAATGTGCCTCCGCTGGGTATCGAACCCGGGATCTACAGTTTAAAGTGGTATCAGAAACATTGTGCAATGTGCCTCCGCCAAGAATCGGAGCAGGGCTGCTTGATTACAAGGCGAATGAGCTAACACCATCCATCGAAGAGGTCCTTTTTAAGGTGCAGAGTTGTAACAAGATATCTTCCAAACACACATGAATCATCTACACTCAATAAAACTTCGTGAAAATGGAAACGACAGTGTCTTAATGAAAAATGGCCTGAAAGACGTATTCAAGCATTCGATAAAGACTTGTCACATTCAAGAAGTAAACTCGCGTTGAAACTGCAGAAATTTACATAAAATATATAAAAATATATACTTACAAGAACCAACGTGGCTATGACAATGGCAACTATGGAGTTCAGAAGCATTGTTGAGACAGTTAGTTGTACACTTTTATGAAGGAATGAATATTCAGAGCAAGTGAATGTTCATGGAAGCTCTTTAGAATATATAGTCAACTTCCGCAGCAATCACCCAGGAACAACTCAAGGTCACATATGTTTCCAAGATATGGGCAAATCATTTTTTTCTTTTTTGGCAACTAGCAAACTCAACATCACACAAAGAAAAAGAACTTGCATGTTATGTCTGCAGACAACGACACCTGACGGTTCGAATGTAAAGGCTTGGTTTCTCTTCGGTATCAATGCCGTAACAGCCAATGCAATAGTCTAATTCCAAACATAACACAGCTATTTTCTACCGCGGGTAGGTGTATGTGTATTTGTGGAAAACTGAAAATGACACTCGGTGTCTTGATGTTATAAAAATTACTCCATTGTTATAGCATACGATCATTCATTGTGAGTAAAATAACGTTTTCTATGTATGTATCGTCTACGCGAGGAAAATATCTCACCTAAACTAATCTAAATCGCTTTTATGTAACGAAAATATAATTTTAAATTATATTTTTAAATGTTTTAAGTTCATTTTTCAATGTATATTTAAAGTTCAAATCACCAACCCTGAGACCTTCTGTAAACAAAGCCATGTGCATGCAGAAAGCATTGCAAACTCATACAAGTAAAATAATCCACACGAAAATCCGGCGTTGTTACTGGATACATTACGTAAGGTAAAACAACGGCCAATTTGTAGTATGGGATGCACATTACATGTAGGAGGAGAGTTGCATCTACATTTCACATTGGTCGGCTCCTTCTACTTAATTTTAGGAGCGAAAGCTTGTAGGGTAGTGTTTACCGTTCAGGACTGTCAATCTGATGGTCATGGGTTCAAACCCTTCCGGTGGCAGAAAATTTTCGTAAGTTTTAGACCTATCAGATTGTGTTCATTGTCCACGCCATGTGAAACGGAATGATTCAGTTTGGAATTAACGATGGGGGGAGGGTAAATATTAAATTACAAAATCTCCATTTCAACGAACCGAGAAGTGGACAAAAATTTGATGATTCTTATAAATATTAAAATTACATTCATGTTTTTAGTGGCATAATCGCAGGTAAAATCAAAGATCTTACATGGAAGATTTTATTTTGCTCTGAACTAAGCCAAAAGGCATTTCGCACCGATCTAATACATTCTCCAATACATTTCAAAATGTTATTGAATGTTTCATGTCGATAATTTGACCAATGCATCAATTCTTGACGCTGAGAGAGACATTTTCGCAACTAGCTCTTCTCTTCAGTCCCTTATTTTCTTCTCTTCTCCTTCTCCTTCTTCTCTCCGATCCTTCTGCTCTGCTTTTATCTCATATCGCCTTCCCTACTTTACTCGCATCTTATCTCCATCCCATTCATCTCCACTCCTCGTATCTCCTTTCCTGTCTTAGATTTCCGACTCCACTGCACTCTAATTTTCGTTCTTGTCTTTTTCTCTCCTTTACTTTACTCTCCACTCCCCTCTTCTCGTCTCCTCTTCTCTCATCTCGTTTTCCTTCTCTTTTCTCTTCTTTGCTCCATTTTCCTCATCTCTCCTAGAATCTTCTTCCATTCTCCTCACTACTTCTCCTCTCCTCGTCTATCCTCTCTTTCTTCTCTATTCTACTTTTCCTCTTCTCCTTTTCTTTCTCTTTCTCCTCCCCTTTGTCACCTTTCGTTTTCTCTCACCTCTTTTCCTATCTGTAGATTCGTCAGCATTGAAATACTAGAAAACCTATTTTTTTTTTTAGAAATAATTTTGTCACTTGCGATAAAATAGTGATATTTTTAATAATATTATACAATAATACTTGTTTTTATTTCTTTCGCGTGTTTTATAAATATCTATTGTGCATGTGGCAACCCTGAAATTGAGCCTAACTGTACATGCAACCCACCAACGCCTTGTGTAAATTGGGTTGCCTAATTTAAAATGTCGTTGTCCTAAAACTTTTGAGAGACACTGTACAAATATTCTTAATAATAAACTGAGTAAGTAATAACAGTTTCAAGATAATTAGTTTGATATCTTGCATAAACGAATTCAATAGCGACACTAAATTGGAAATGCAATATTTACGTCTTTTGTCATTTTCAAATTTTTAAAAGTAATTAGAAAATACTTATTTTTCGTCATTTCCCTAAAATTCCTACCTTGCCTCTGACGCTTGTATTTTAAAGTACGAAAAGTCTAGCATAATTCACTTACAGTAGTTTTCTGGGTGAAATAAACTTTCTTTAAGTTCCCTAGCAACGTCCGTTCCCATGGTGAACAACAAGAACAGCAAGCTCTAAGGAATTCCATGTCATTATACCCCATAAACATTTAGTTAAAACAACCACGATGTAGATAATATTTTCGCATTGAGTTTACCAATATATACGTCATTGTATCTGGGCTGAAACTCCTTATTATGTAGATGTCACCCCTGTTTGAGACACCTTTTCAAAGCCAGGAGTTGATTCATCTGTGTGTGATCTGTGAGAAATATAATGTAGCTGGACAATTAAGAATTGAAGGAAACAATGTGTGCAAAAGAAATGCCCGTGGCAACGGTTGCTAAGGACGTGAAAAAAGGGCATTTTCACCCTTAAGAAAGGGCCAATTCAACGATTTTTTTAATTTTTTCGGCTTTTTGGGACAATTTCATGGGGGGTTGTAATCGGGCATTTTTTTGCCTCCGGGGCTTCCTTCATGGAGAACATTTATGTCAGTGAGTGGTGGGATTGGGGCGATATATATATTGGACTCGCGCACTTTCGACGTGGCCTGTGGCCACGTCTCGTGCGCTCGCCGACGTGGTTCGCTTATTTGGAATGTTTTGAACATAAATTTATGTGTGTATGCGCTGTAATATGTACAAATAATCAAAATATTATTGGTTTGTTTGTTAATAATAAGCTGGGTAAGTAATAACAGTTTCAGGATAGTTAGTTAGATGTTTTATGTAAACGAATTCAATAGCGACACTAAATTGGAAAAGTAACATTTTACTTCTGTAGTCAGTTTTACATTTTTAAACATAATTGAAATAAAGAAATGTTTTCCTACATTCTTCGCAAATTTCTATCTCTCCTCTGCAATGAATTCTGATGCTCACATTTTAAAATTCGAAAACTCTAATACTGTGCACAAAGTGGACTTAAAACACCAAATCAATCAATCGAAAACTCTAGCATAATTCCCTTACAGTAGCATTCGGGGTGAAAATAAACTTTCTTTAAGTTCCCTAGCAACGTCCGTTTCCATGGTGAACAACAAGCACGGCAAGCTCTAAGGAATTGCATGTCATTATACCCCCTAAACATTTAGTTGAAACAAGCACGATGCAGATATTTACGCATTGAGTATAACAATATATACGTAATTGTATCTGGGCTGAAACTCCTTATTATGTAGATTTCACACTTGTTTCAGGCACCTTTTCAAAACCATGAGTTCATTCATCTGTGTGCTATTGATCTGTGAGAAATATAATGTAGCTGGACAATTAGGAATTGAAGGAAACAATGTGTGCAAAAGAAATGCCCGTGGCAACGGTTGCTAAGGACGTGAGAAAAGGGCATTTTCACCCTTAAGGAAGGGCCGATTGAGAGATTTTTTAATTTTCTCGGCCTTTTGGGACGATTTCATGGGGGGTCGTAATCGGGCGTTTTTCGCCTCCGGGGCTTCCTTCATGGAGAACATTTATGTCAGTGAGTGAGTGAGTGAGTGGTGGGATTGGGGCTTTATATATATTGGATGATGATCAAAACAAGACAAAGAAAGCTCGTAAATTTATTGCGCTTGGAAACTTTGACGAGCATCCTAATAACAATTTTTGTTCCGCCAAATATAGTGCACTTCGTAAAATAACTTGGTGACATGGCAAGGCAAGATAAGTGTGAACATTTTGTAGAAATATGCATTGTAACTTTCAATGAGCTTAGAGATTTGTCTACATAATGATATTTTATAACATTGGTTATTTTCTAAAAATAATCATGTGAACAGCAAGGAAGCAGTGCCACTTTCAACATGGCGAGTTCTATGCGTGCTGGAAGGTCTGACGCGGAGTGATACATCGAATCGGTGAGACGGTTTGATTACAGAAGGTCTCAGGGTTGGTGATTTTCACTTTAGGCCTATTATCAGAGTGCTAAGTGAATCTTAGCTGCCCACGATGTCGTATTTCAAAATTGTGGATACGAGGGCCACTATTTATATTTTGAGCCTTGGCAATACTGATTGAAGTTAGGCGCAATTTGACGTTTGCACGGAATCGTCTGGCATTATTGACCATAACGTACTTCAAATGTTTTGTCAATAGCTTGATTTGTGTTGTTTATGTTGCCTTGGAGATTGCGCGACAACAATGAAATGGAATTAACTCGTGAACATTTTCGTGCGATGATTTTTTACGATTTTCGACGTGGATTATCAAGACAAGAGTGCATCGATCAACTTACTTCCACATTTGGCGATGAAGCCCCATCCTTTGCCACTGTGAAACGCTGGTATAACGAATTTAATCGTGGCCGCCATTCGCTCACCGACGAGATTCGCGAAGGTCGTCCAAAATCAGTTGTTGTTCAAGAAAACATTGACATATTGTGAGATTGAGGCAACCATAGGCATTAGTTCCACCAGCATATATAAAATATTACATGATCATTTAGCTGTGAGAAAGGTATGTTCTCGTTGGATCCCACACAATTTGACAAAAACTCAAAAAGACGCTCTCGTCAATTGGTGCAAGCAAATGCTCAATAAATACAATCGTGGTGCTTCAAAAGACGTATATAAGATTGTAACAGGTGACAAATCATGGATATATGCATATGAGCCGGAACGTAAACAGCAGTCGACTGTATGGGTGTTTCAAGATGAACCCAATCCAACAAAAGTTGTTCGCGCTCGAAGCACATCGAAACAAATGGTCGGCTGTTTTTTCGGGAAAACTGGTAATGTGGCAACTGTGCCTTTAGAGGAACGTAGAACGGTCAACTCTGAATGGTACACAACAATTTGTTTGCCAGAGGTCTTCGGTCAAATACGGAAAACAAACAAACGCCGTCGGATCATTCTTTATCAAGACAATTGCCAGCTGTCACACATCTCGTCTAACAACCGACTTTATGAACAGTCAAAAAATCGAATTGATGGGTCATCCGCCGTACAGTCCTGATTTGGCACCCAATGACTTCTTCTTGTTCCCGAATGTCAAGAAACAACGATTTTCGTCGGCGGAAGACGCCGTTGATGCGTTCAAAAACCATATTATGGAGGTGTCTCAAGAAGATTGTAAAAACTGCTTTGACAAATGATTCGAACGAATGCAAAAGTGTATTGACCATAAAGGAGAATACTTCCAAAAACAATATAGCACCTTTCAATGCCAAATTCCTGTTTTTTGATTGTTAGGCTCAAAATATAAATAGTGACCCTCGTATTATAAGTCGAGCATCAACTCACCGAATATCCTAATTATGGATATTATGAAATATGTTTGTCTGTGTGTGTGTGGGGGGGGGGGTGCTGTGGCGTATGGAATTAAATTATTCTTGAAATCATTTAGCTAAACATTTGCAGAGAAAACATAAATGGTAATTTTATGCGTTCAGTTAGCCAACGGATATTTCATAAGCGTAATTTAATGCAACCATTACTGTATATTACAAATTAAATATAAATAAACCATTGAATATATGTGACCCATTTTGTGTATGTATCACTTATGATTTGACCGTGGGTGTGCTTCTTCAGTGACTGAAAATTCCATGCAACCCGGTCTGAACCGACTAAAATTAAATACTGGTCTATAGAAAAATAAAAAATAGAACTATTATATTATCAACTATGAGACACGAAATATTTGTTGTTGGAAATGTAGTGAAACATTCCCGAATATCACGTATATGTAAGCACAAGTCTTCTACAAGACAAATGTAAATTTGGAAATTTGAAACATACACCCTGTAGAACCGACACAAGATGATTGATTGATTGAATTAATTTATTTTACTTCGCGTTTTGTGCCTCTTGGCTAATTTGTGAAGATGGGGATGAGTGATGAAATGATGAAATTGATGAATGGACATTCACAAACAACCAAGCCCGACCAGGATTCGAACCCGGGACCCTTGGCGTCGCAGCGCGATGTGCTAACCACTCGGCCACAGGGTCGGGCGAACCGACACAAGAATTCAACAGAAACCAATAGAAAAAATGTGTTCAAAACATATGATCAATTCCGATAGTTGCATTAAATAAAGACAATGTCTCTCCTGGTTGTGTCTTACATTTTCAGCAGCTGAGTGTTATATTGTAAAATATCGTGAACCTCGGCTAATGTACATGTCATGTAATGTAATGTACATAATGTCTCAGTCAGATACCAAGTTGGATGAAGCTGGAATCGTATCAATCCCTAAGAAATTTCTAAGAAAATATATGGAATTGGCGAACCTGGGTCATGTCAAGTTTTGCGATTTGACTTTTAAATTTTCAACATGGAAAATTTTCTCCACGGCGGTAGAACGTATCCATCCCTAAGATTATATGATATATGATATATGATATAAGATTTATTTTATAAAGCCTCTCTGAATGCTTCACGTTGACCAGGGCATTCACTTGTTTTTCTCAGTTGTCTCAGCCTCTGAGGCAGTTAAACAATGCACAGTGTTGTGCTATGCAAACCTCCTGAGCTATTCAGGAAACAGGTAGTTTATTCTCCCTATGGAGTCGGCGGTTTGCATAGTGGCAATTAAAAACACGATTCGGCATGGAGGAAGAGCTCCATGGCCTAGGGATATAGAGAGGAGACAAGCTGGGAGGTGACGGACTTTGGATTGGAGTTGAGAAGGGAGAAGAGGTTAGGAGTGCAGTGAGACAGAAGTGAGACGACGCTCAACCAAGAGAGAAGCCAACAGAGGACTTCGTATATTTTATTCATCATAATTCATCAGATAGACAGGTAATTATCCTAACACCCAGCCATGATTCAGGTTCAAAGGTTCAGAAAACCCAACGAGTGACCATTGTCTTTTCTGCAGTTTAGTTCCTTAATCTTATTTGTACCTTTCGTATTGCCAAGCGTTAACTCGTCATGCCAATGACGAGTGCTCTCATCAGAGGATGAATGATGAATAGCTTACATCACCCAGCAATTAATTGCAAAGTGACTGGTTCTGATCCCATCATTCTTTAGAATGATACGGAATCTGAAGTGTGTGTAAACGGTCGATCCCATTTTGATATCGTCTGCTGCCTACCTCTGTGTACGTGTGGACACTGTAACGCGCTACTCATTCAGATATCCCAAGTTCGAACCCTGGTTTTTCCTATCACCGTTTCATTTATTCATCATTCATTCTTATCTCCACGATTTATCCAATATGTAGAAAAGCGACGTAAAGTAACTGAGAATCTCTCTTGACGCTCAGTTTTGAACTGCTAAGATTACCGCTGACTTCAGTGAGTGGAAATTGTGAACATCATCTTTGGTACGTGAACCGTTCAACCATTTAAAAATTTGTTACGGAAAGTTTAAAGCCTACCATCTTAAAATGGTACGACAGAGTTTAATGAAAATGCAATGTTCGACCAGTCCTTCCTTTTGCCCGACCCTGTGGCCGAGTGGTTAGCACATCGCGCTGCGACGCCAAGGGTCCCGGGTTCGAATCCCGGTCGGGCTTGGTTGTTTGTGAATGTCCATTCATCAATTTCATCATTTCATCACTCATCCCCATCTTCGCAAATTAGCCTAGAGGCACAAAACGCGAAGTAAAATAAACTAAATCAATCAATCAATCAATCGACCAGTCCTTTCAAATAAATAGCTGCTGCAACCGTTTCAGCTCTAAGCTCTCGTTTTACGGCACTTGGCGCGTCAAAAAAAATATGTCCTGCTTCCTCTTGACCTTTAAACCTCTTCAACTACGAACTGTATTTCAAACCTTTTAATGACGAAATTATAGTTGGAGTGTTCTCTAATTAATGTGAGCTTTCTTTGTTAAAATTGGAAAATGTAATCTGCAAGGTGGTCCGTATGTCTTGTTACTTCCTGCAGAACAAGTTTCAAAGTCAGCGATCCACAATGTCAGTAGACGGCACTCCATTTCTCGAAATCAGCATCGGTATAAGCTCGTTGATAAACACAGGACGATAGGATTGAAAAGTACCGGGTGGTCCGTTTGAGATGTCAGAAAAGTAAACCTTTATACATACGAGGTTAATGTACGTACCTCCGAGCCGCTTGTTGTAATATAAGCAGAAAGGATGTAAGTTTCGAATTCAGCCACATGGCGGCGCTAATGTGCATGGGAACAAAGGTGGTGATCACGGCACAACAGCGCACACAGTATGTCGTATGGTATGCGAAGTTTTCGAGTATTCCATGTATGCTACTGCCGCCCCGCAGCTGAAGTTAGTAAACCTCCACTCATTCGGAAATTACAACCTCTGTGCTTATATTACAAGTTGCTCACAGATATGTACATTAACCTCTTGTGTATAAAGGTTTACTTTTCTGACATCTCAAACAGATCACCCGGTAGATTATTTTTTATGTGCATGGTTGTCTTTGGAATTCCGAATGTTTTCTCGTGGACTTTTTTGGAAGATCTAAACACTGATTCCTCTATTTTGGTCATTCAGTCCTGATCTTATCCAGTACATTTATTGTTGTGAACTCTTCTGTTCCCATGATGCTTGTTTTGGAGTCTCCTTCGCTAAAATTTGCAATGACGTCTTGTTGCACTTCCCTCATTTTTCAATCTGGGGATGTTCCCTACACGTCCAATCTGTCCGATCTGTGCAGTGGTTGATGATGTCACCTACATCCAGAACCTCGTACGGTCCGTTCCACAGCAAATTGCGGCTGTTTTCCATGCTCGTGGAGGTGTTACATGATATTAGGCAGATACAAATGACTAATTTTCTTGTCCGGTGAACTTTTAATTTTGCGAAATGAATCTCACTACACTGTACCTCAAAGCATTTAACTGACGACAAGAATGTTGTGTACGTGTTGTAGTGTCCTTTCTTGTAAACACATTGTTTAGGAAAATGAAACTTACATATCTCAAACAACCACACAGAGAGGGAGACATTACAGCTTATTAGCCATGACCTCTGCTACATTTTTCTTGTCTTCCTCAGAAAACTTTTAAATCTCAATATAGTTACTATCTGTAATGTAGTGGTTAAAACAACAACCTACAAAGTTAGGGAAAATGGAACCTATGTACCTAGGCACATACCTAATATATTTTATTATTTACTATATTATTAGGTATTTTCTCCTTTAATTCCCTTTGTGGGAGAATATTTAATTACCTCACTTTTCATGTTATATTCATTAAATTGTGTGCTCAGTTCTTTACTCTTTGATCTATGTTAATATCGAGTACTATGGTATTCTAATGGCACATGCAATTATAGCCATCTCAAGTTAACTTTCAAAACCTTCATATTTTGATTTTTTTTAAATTTTACAATACAATAAACGTATTACTTGTTGATGTCTAAAAATCTTGTATATCTGTAACTTTCTAATAAGCCTAATGACCAGAATTTATTTCAAGAAAATTGGGAATTGTTACATAGCATTGTAAGAGTTGTGAGATTCAAGTGAGGGAGAAGAATCAATGTCATTGTACTCAAAATTCTGGGTCCTTTATTGGTTGGGAGGGGGACGCCTCACTGATTTCTCCAACCACATATACATCTAATTTGAAAATGTCTAAATGTTTCTCTACATTTTGTAACTAATTACATGAACAACAATTCAGAATCATTTGTTAGGCTGGGCCCCACTCATGTGGCAGTGAGTACCATAAAACCATGGAACTAACCTTGTAAAGTATCGAATAGAAGTACTTGAAATGTTAATATAACTATACAATTGGATCTGAAAATATATTTAATATTAGTATGAAACTGTTGTTACCTTCAGAGTAAAAATGCAATTTCACTTGATAAATGCTTTATTTACAGATATATTATTTGTAAAACAAATATTTTTAACAATGTTTAAACATTTTTAAAATTTCACCAACTTTCTTGCTTTTCCATTTACGGCAATCTGTTACTGGCCTGCTTGCTGTGCATTTGGTTCTTGCGTTTGCTGTTGTAGTTGAGGAGGACTTTCTGCTTAGGGATGTTGTGCAGGTTGCGATGGAGGATATTGCTGTTGCGTTTGTGTTTGCTGTGGAGGATATTGAGGTTGAGGTTGTGGGTACTGAGGGGGATATTGACCTTGCGGATGTTGTTGAGGATTTTGTGGTTGTACATATTGTTGATGTGATAGTCGCTAATACTTTGGGTATTTTGAACCAACCGGGTACTTTTGGTAGCCTCCCAAATATCCTCCATGTTTGTTATATCCTCCATGTTTGTTATATCCTCCATGTTTGTTATATCCACTGTAATGTTTCTTGTCTAAACTATTTCCTTCCACCTGAAAACAGAAATCATAAATTTAAAAAAGGAAAGTTATTTTTCTTAAATTTTACTGTTACTGTTACAGAATTATATTAACAAAAGTTATTGTTTGTTTATTTTATTATCACAATTATTTATTAAAGAAATTCATGTTAATTTGTTTGTTTATAAGTCCACGTCATGCAGAGATAGCATAATCGGAGTTGAACTTACTGTTTAGGTGAGATCCGAACCACTATGTGCCTACAGCAGGTCTCAAACACGTGAACACCTTGATTACAAGGCAACGACGTTACCAGTACACCATTGTGGAGGTGCAATTTACATTAATCTTCTGAATTAGCACATACAATGAAGTGTTTGTAAGAAGAAGTTACAGCATTAAACTTTGGGGGACGTCACAAATAATATACGAGGGTGGTACACAAAGTCAAAAATAAAACTTTTTTCCTTCTCCACATGGGCATTTTTATATCTCAACATGTAGCTGAAAACTACACACTTTTAGTACAAATAAGTAATAGTAGTAGGGAATAAATACAAGGTATATAGAGATTACTTTACGTTTTGCTATCATCATCAAACACGCATTTACAGAATATATTTTTTTGCAGTAGCACAAAGGGCTAGGAGACAACATTTGAATTCAGAAACCCTTAGTGTATCCTTCGTTCTTTCCGAGGAGAAATCAGTTTCATAAATTATTGTTTTTCTAATTTCAAAATCAGCACTAACAATAGTTCCAATTGAAAACTCCTCTTAAAATGACTCACAATATTACAATTTGCCTTGTGCAAATGCACGTGAGTCTAGTGACGACCATACTTTAATTAATGCATACATAAAATGAATATGAGAGAACACTTTATCTACAACCCGTTCCGATAAATTGAGAGGAAAGAGTATTAAATGTCCTTAATTACTTAAATTTGAAAGGTTTGTTTTAGGTTCCCTTATGCTGAGATAGGCTAATTGGAACTTGACGTACAGTTTAAAGTGTAATCTGAAACGCTGCGTAATGTACTTCCACCAGGAATCGAAACCGGGACCAGTTCATTACAATCCCATCGAGGAGGGCTTGAAAAGTGCATGGCTGTAACAGTCTCTCCTCAAAAACAAACACAGTTAAAAACAGTTGTATGTGACAGAAATAATACAACCATTGTATATTTGTAAAAAGACTTCTCACATATTAAAAAGTAAACTCAAATTAATAAATATTTTTAAAAAAATACGACATAATTTAATTTCTTAGCTGTTTGTAAAATCAACTCCAATTGAAACTACACAAATTTTCATGAATTATTTTCAAACATTAATACTTACAAGAACCAGAATGATTATGGCTATGGCAATGACAACTACGAAGTTCAGAAACATTGTTGAAACAGTTAGTTGTCTACTTCTACGAATGAATATTCAGAGAAAGTAAATGTTCATGAAAGTTCTTTAGAATATATAGTCAACTTCCCCAATAACCTAGTAACAAGGTGAAGCTCAAGGTCGCATGTGTTTCCAATATGTGGGCAAATATATATTTTTTAAAAGTAACACTAGGAAACTCAACATGACGAGAAATGATTCGCAAGTTGTATGTCTAGACAGCAACAACTGACAGCTCGACAGTAAAGGCTTGGTTTCTCTGTGCATATCCGTGCCAAATGTCTTCTTGCATTACAACATCCAATGCAATAGTCTAATACCAAACGCAATAAAGCTATTTTTCTTTTGCAGCTAGGTGTATTGTATTTATGCAATATTGAAAATGACATTCGGTAACTTGGAATCATAAAAGAGAAAAACACTGTTGTTATGGCATGAGATCACGGTGTATCATTAATTGTGATTAAAATAACATGTTTCTATGTCTACTATTAGAGTGCAAAGTAAATCTCAGCGAACGATTTATATAATGTTTAAAGAAATAGATGCAGGGTGTTAAGAAAATAACTTGGACGTACTGTCACCATGTCCACTGCTCGACTGACTGCTCGTGTTCTACCGTAACAAATAGGTACTTCTACAACTATTTCCCGCTCATCCTGCTGGAGTGCAGCACTCTGCAGGCCAGATATTAGACGTTTCCACATTATCCTCACGCTTCCAGATTTGCACCCCCTCCTCTAATATTGCATATGGAAGTTATTACTTACTACATCTTCCAAGTGATAAGTTTTTATATTTCTAGTACATATTATGATAATTTCTACTATACAAAAATGTACTTAGTTTAGGCTTTAATATTTACGGTAGACTCAATATGGCCTACATAGGAATATATACTGAAGGTCATGCGCAAATGTGACGTTTGGTACTCCACAATACCTACATCGGATGCATTGTTTCTAATGCACTATGTTCTTGTGTTCCAGATGCCGCGGAAGTACATTGGTCGGAAGCCGAGGGGTCTTTTGAAGAAGTGAGATGCTGAAAACATGATGAAGGCTATAACAGCTCTAAGGGAAAAAAGATGGGATTAAGAAGAGCGGTAAAAACGTTCAAAGTGCCTCAGACGACACTGCAAAGATATGTGCACAGCGATATGTCCCCCGAAGATTGCGTTTCTTTAAATGTAGGACGTAAGCCTGTCCTTCCTGATAATATTGAGAAACAGTTGGTGGAGTTTCTTGTTGAAATGGATAATCGCTTTTGCCATACTAGATTAGATGTCAAGAGGATAGCCTATCAACTGGCGCAAATAAATAATATCCAGCATCCTTTTAGCTCAAGTGCTGCAGGTAGGGCTTGGTTTGACCGTTTTATTAAGCGACACAAAAACAAAATGACACTCCACAAACCTATAGGGACCTAATTCTCGAGAGGAAACGGGTTCAACAATGAAGCCATAGACATGTTTTTTGACATGCTGGAATCTGAGTATGACAAACACTCTTTTCGTGCTGATCGTGTATACAATGTCGACGAAACCGGCCTCAGTGTCGTCCAAAGCAAGATACCACATGTAGTTGGACTAAAAGGTAAACGTCAAGTAGGTGCCATCAGAGCAGCAGAGCGAGGTTCCCTTGTAACTGTCATATGCTGCATGAGCGCTGGTGGAACTTTTATACCACCAATGATGATCTTCCCAGAAAGAACTGGACTGATACTCTAATGAAAGGAGCACCACCTGGAGCAATCGGAAAATGCCATCCTAATGTTCTTATGTAATAGAAACCTAATGTAACATAAAATACTTGCCAAACGTTTAATTTTTTATTTAAAACATTTGATTTACCATAATTTTAAGGTGTTTCCACATTACCCGCACTTTTTGAAGTTTTCAAAAAATGCAGTACAAGCACAAAATATTTATTTATTTATTACATACATACTTTTTGCATTTATCAGTATTAGTTTCATATTTAAAACTTTATAAAGTAACTTTAGGTAATTTTTCAAGCTAAAACAACAATAAACAAGTTTTTTTATGCGCCAAAAACAAAGTGGCTTCCACATTTGCACCCCCTCAACTATATCACGTAGATCACAATCACGAGGTGCAGCTACTTGCCTTCTTTGTCTTCAATTTACTGTACTACAGGTACAGCCAAGAGGTTCAATCACGTCATTCGGACAGTCTAAATGGAATGCTAGTAGACCTAGTGGCCGGGTACCAAGTCAACATTTGAGGCTCGGTGAGGCTCGGTGAGGCTCGATCGCCTTAATGGATTTCTCTCGTAAGGCATGTGTTGCCAACTCCTTACCCGAAAAAATCACCAAGGTTGTGGCGCTCGTCGTAGCCTTTTATGATGTACATTTTGAGGGGTAGAGTTGGCAACACTGTGGGTTTACTGTAGCTTTTTATGAGGGGGGTTTATTGCCCCCTGTTTACATCTGGCAACACTACCGTAGATTTTTTGACAGTGTTGTTAACCTACTGGGTTTTTTCACTGTAAATTTTCATCAAAGGACCTGAGGGGTCCATGTATTTTTTATGTCTGGCAATACTGTTGGGGGCCTAGTGTTGGCGACACTGTAGGTTTACTGTAGCTTTTTATGAGGGGGGTCTATTGCCTTTTTTTTTATATCTGGCAATTTTATTGGATGTTTTTTTTTGAGGCTCGAAATTATTATTTGAGGCTTGAAATTATTATTTGAGGCTCGTCGGTGTTGCGTACCCACTCCACAAAAATTCTACTATATGATCTTTCACTGGCTAAGCTAACCTACAAATAGGAATTGGCAGCACTGACTTATAAACCCACTGGGTCCTCTTGGCATGTTTTTTCATGATGTGTTGCTAGGCTATTGAGCATCTTGGCGTATACAATGTATATATTTTGAGAGGGGGGTTATAGCTTTTTATGCTGTACGAATACTGGAAGCTTGACAGTGACAACCAACAGAGTAGGTAAACCTACATCCAGGAACTAACAACACTAGTTTCTGACAGTGAATTTGAAATAAAATATTAAACAAAATACATGAGTAAGCACTGTGATTACAAATAATACCAGTGTTATGCCCCCCCAACTCCAACTGGACAACTGGGGAAAATAATTGTACAACAATTTGTACCTAATTGTACAATACTTGTACCTAATTGTACAACATATACACAGACATAAAAGAGAGAGCCTTCCCGTAACTTACTTCATGTACAATTTATATGTTTTTACAACTGTGAAAAAGAAAGCATATGTGTTCTGTATGCACACATTCATTCTTATTTTTCGAAGTTGAATGGAAGCACGTGTTTTTACGCTCTCGTAATACTGACCTTGCCCCAGTGATTTTAAATTGCTTCCATCCGCTTTTTTTTCTGTGTTATTTCCGCATGCACGCAACATTCGCTTTCAATAGACAGAAGGAGTGTTAGTATAGCAGGCTCCGAGTTTACAATTTATTAAATTAAACAATAATTTATGTAAGAATATACTTGTACTTACCGAACACAAAATAATAAAAGCACATGTGAATTTTTGCGTGTGTTCATGTTATATGACGACTGAGTAAAAAAATAATGTTGACTCCCCGAAAGATAAAAGTTCCCGGTTCGATATCAGATGCATGCAAATTTTATGTTTTGCTCTCCAAAATCTTGATTTTTATGTTTGTGCTATTTGTCATACAGCAGAGGAGAAGAGGGGAGAGGGCAGGGGAGGGGGTACTATTAGCGCCATCTATTAGCAAACAATAGAAATAAAAAGTAGCGTCAAACTTTTTCAACACCCAAAAATTTTAAACGTCCTCGCGTAGTAATACGATCTAGCTGAAGATGTTTGAAGGAGTACTCTTAGTCGACGAAGCTAATTGCTAGGGCCCATATATTGCTAAAATGTTCTTTGATTTGCATATTTCTCATACCGCCATATGTTGTTCTAGTTGACTTCTTCCAAAAAAATGCTAATTAGCGAGAGTTAATTAAGCAAGGCAAGTAAAAGAAGCAAATAGGACAATATGTGGTGGCGTGGAAATATGTAAAAATTCGATTCAGAGGTGGATCGAATTAAAATTGGGGGATATTTTGCATTTTTTCCCTATAATGTACAAAACATTTACCGTACATAATCTTTTCCATTTACAACAGTATAAAATAAGAGGAATGTGTGACAATATCCATATTAATTAGGAAGGTATGTTGTATGCTAGGTTAGCTAATTGTGTCTTCTACAACTTTACTGTATAGAGGAAAGATGGAAAAAGAGAGCTCTACAAAAACTAACGCTCTTAACAATATTGTACGCCCCGTGAAAATTATATATAAATAAGGCATAAGCGTATTATCTGCTTTCATGTCAGATTTTGCCGACCTGTGAGCTGTAGTGTTTAGGTGACAAGCGACCCACTCAAATATAATACCGTTGACAATATTGAACGCCCCGTGAAAATTACATATAAATAAGGCATAAGCGTATTATCTGCTTTCATGTCAGATTTTCCCGACCTGTGAGCTGTAGTGTTTAGGTGACAAGCGACGCGCTCAAATATAATACCGTTGACAATATTGAACGCCCCGTGAAAATTATATATAAATAATTCATAAGCGTATTATCTGCTTTCATGTCAGATTTTCCCGACCTGTGAGCTGTAGTGTTTAGGTGACAAGCGACCCACTCAAATATAATACCGTTGACAATATTGAACGCCCCGTGAAAATTACATATAAATAAGGCATAAGCGTATTATCTACTTTCACGTCAGATTTTCCCAACCTGTGAGCTGTAGTGTTTAGGTGACAAACGACCTGCTCAAATATAATACCGTTGACAATATTGAACGCCCCGTGAAAATTATATATAAATAAGGCATAAGCGTATTATCTGCTTTCACGTCAGATTTTCCCGACCTGTGAGCTGTAGTGTTTAGGTGACAAGCGACCTGCTCAAATATAATACCGTTGACAATATTGAACGCCCCGTGAAAATTATATATAAATAAGGCATAAGCGTATTATCTGCTTTCATGTCAGATTTTCCCGACCTGTGAGCTGTAGTGTTTAGGTGACAAGCGACCTGCTCAAATATAATACCGTTGACAATATTGAACGCCCCGTGAAAATTATATATAAATAAGGCATAAGCGTATTATCTGCTTTCACGTCAGATTTTCCCAACCTGTGAGCTGTAGTGTTTAGGTGACAAGCGACCCACTCAAATATAATACCGTTGACAATATTGAACGCCCCGTGAAAATTATATATAAATAAGGCATAAGCGTATTATCTGCTTTCATGTCAGATTTTCCCGACCTGTGAGCTGTAGTGTTTAGGTGACAAGCGACCCACTCAAATATAATACCGTTGACAATATTGAACGCCCCGTGAAAATTATATATAAATAAGGCATAAGCGTATTATCTGCTTTCATGTCAGATTTTCCCGACCTGTGAGCTGTAGTGTTTAGGTGACAAGCGACCCACTCAAATATAATACCGTTGACAATATTGAACGCCCCGTGAAAATTACATATAAATAAGGCATAAGCGTATTATCTGCTTTCATGTCAGATTTTCCCGACCTGTGAGCTGTAGTGTTTAGGTGACAAACGACCCACTCAAATATAATACCGTTGACAATATTGAACGCCCCGTGAAAATTATATATAAATAAGGCATAAGCGTATTATCTGCTTTCATGTCAGATTTTCCCGACCTGTGAGCTGTAGTGTTTAGGTGACAAGCGACCCACTCAAATATAATACCGTTGACAATATTGAACGCCCCGTGAAAATTACATATAAATAAGGCATAAGCGTATTATCTGCTTTCATGTCAGATTTTCCCGACCTGTGAGCTGTAGTGTTTAGGTGACAAACGACCTGCTGAAATATAATACCGTTGACAATATTGAACGCCCCGTGAAAATTATATATAAATAAGGCATAAGCGTATTATCTGCTTTCATGTCAGATTTTCCCGACCTGTGAGCTGTAGTGTTTAGGTGACAAGCGACCTGCTGAAATATAATACTGTTGACAATATTGAACGCCCCGTGAAAATTATATATAAATAAGGCATAAGCGTATTATCTGCTTTCATGTCAGATTTTCCCAACCTGTGAGCTGTAGTGTTTAGGTGACAAACGACCCACTCAAATATAATACCGTTGACAATATTGAACGCCCCGTGAAAATTATATATAAATAAGGCATAAGCGTATTATCTGCTTTCATGTCAGATTTTCCCGACCTGTGAGCTGTAGTGTTTAGGTGACAAGCGACCTGCTGAAATATAATACTGTTGACAATATTGTACGCCCCGTGAAAATTATATATAAATAAGGCATAAGCGTATTATCTGCTTTCATGTCAGATTTTCCCGACCTGTGAGCTGTAGTGTTTAGGCGACAAGCGACCTGCTGAAATATAATACTGTTGACAATATTGTACGCCCCCGTGAAAATTATATATAAATAAGGCATAAGCGTATTATCTGTTTTCATGTCAGATTTTCCCAACCTGTGAGCTGTAGTGTTTAGGTGACAAGCGACCTGCTGAAATATAATACTGTTGACAATATTGTACGCCCCCGTGAAAATTATATATAAATAAGGCATAAGCGTATTATCTGCTTTCATGTCAGATTTTCCCGACCTGTGAGCTGTAGTGTTTAGGTGACAAGCGACCTGCTGAAATATAATACTGTTGACAATATTGTACGCCCCGTGAAAATTATATATAAATAAGGCATAAGCGTATTATCTGCTTTCATGTCAGATTTTCCCGACCTGTGAGCTGTAGTGTTTAGGTGACAAGCGACCTGCTGAAATATAATACTGTTGGCAATATTGTACGTATATTGTATTGTATAGGAGACTAGAAGCATATAATTTGGCGAAAAAAACCCAAATAAGGTCATAGAAAATAGTTAAAGAAAAAGTGAGCAATTATATTTTGCATTGCACAGCATTTGGTATTAAATAACATACCCCCAAAAAATCTCTGCATTATGCGTTCTGAAAAAAATTGCCCTACGTGCCAAATTACTGTGTCAAGTAAAAATTTTCAAAGGCACTGTCGTACTTGTGTGCCGGGAAAGCGAATATGTGCAACCAAACTGTGCTCTAAGTGTGGAAAAAATTTTTCTATTGACTACTTCAAGCGACACCAGCTTACTTGCAAGAGCACTGGAACATCTCTACCGCAACCTTCCAAGCGAAAGGTAGAAGTAACCTCCCTCGATGCATCGCCACCTACCAAACGCGTCAAGCTGACGAAGAAAGCAGACCGAATTGCGTTTGAGCATTTATTAGAAGACTTTAACATAACATCAGACAACTTCTGCGATGTGCGTAGTTTTCTGGAGAGCGAACGAGCTAAGATAATATCCATCCTCAACGATGCATTGGCTACATACTCCACTAAATTCTATGCTGTGCTATGCTGCAAGTATAAGAAACCGTCTGATGAAATATATAAATTCTTCCATGCGACAAAAGCAAAAACACTGCATCAGGCAGATATCACTGACCTCGACAGCATCTACGACAAGTTTGTCGAGGAGTTTGTGGCAAAGCACGAGGAGCATCAGGCTAAAGGCTCGGGCGGTTCGCTGTGTGGCGACCCCCACGAACTTTGTCTGACACTTAGCAAGTTCCTGCCACTGGCAGGGTCTAGCTATATTGCCCTGCCACCCGAGGTTGAAGCAAGGAAAGCTGTTCTCAATATTCAGAACAAAGACACCAAATGCTTCCTCTGGTCGGTGCTGGCAGCATTGCACCCCGTTCACTGGAAAAACAGTCCACGCCGTGTTAACCACTACACGCAGTATGAGTCGGAACTGGAGGATGCAATGGCCGGGATTGCCTACCCTGTAGAAGTCTCGCATATTCACAAGTTTGAGGTTCGTGCTCGTGACTTGTTGGGCCTGCAATTAGCCATCAATGTTTACGGTCTCACCGAGAACAAAAATGAGGTCCATCCCATCCGGGTGAGCAACGTGAGCAACAACAACAAGGTACGAGAAATCAACCTCCTGCTCATCAAGGACGAGACCCATCACCATTACACCCTTATCCGTTCCCTCTCTCGGCTTGTTTCGAGCCAACGGAGCAAAGGCAAAACCCACGTCGAGGTGTGTCGCAGGTGCTTGGCTACATTTAATAATCGAGAACAGCAGGGTTACCGGCGCATCAGAGGTCCCAACATTGCTGCTGAGAAGCTAGATCGCCACATGTTCTACTGTGGTACCAACGAGCCTGCACGAATTATCCTGCCCGAACCTGGTGCAGTAGAGTGCTTTCGCATGCACAGTGCTATGGTGAAGCATCCTGCCTATATTGTAGCAGACTTCGAGGCCTTTCTTCAACCTCTGTCTAACTGCGAGCCCAACCCCGAAACATCCTCTACCATTCCTTTCCAAATCCACGAGGCCTCGAGTTACTCCTATGTTGTGGTGTGGCGAGACCAACATATTGCCTCCGAGGCCTATGTGTATCGCGGTCCCGACCCGGTCAAACACTTCCTGGAGAGAATGCAACAGGAAGCCATCAAGATAGGGAAGGTGCTGTTGGCCCCCAAGCCCATGCTTCCTCTGTCTCCCAAAAACAAGCATCAGCACGAAATGGCTCTAAATTGTCCTGTTTGCAACTCGGTCTTCACTGACGATAACAAAAAGGTCCACCACCATGACCATTATGGGACCGGAAGCTATATTGGCCCGTGGTGCAACAGATGTAACTTGAGAGCCAGGGACCCGCGCTTCATACCGGTCTTTTTTCACAATGGCTCGGGATATGATTTCCATCACTTGGTTACACATCTAGGGTACGACAATGCGAGAATCAATGTCCTGGCACAGAACGAGGAGCGTTATATTAGCGTCAGCAAGTGGGTGCCGATCCCCAACTCAAGCATCAGCATCGAGCTTCGGTTCCTCGACTCTCTGAGGTTCCTCCAGGCAAGCCTCGATGCTCTTGTTGGGAAGCTCAGAGACGGCCAACTAGCCATTACTACATCAAGTTTCCCGAACTTAGATGTCACACTCATCAGACGTAAAGGGGTCTACCCCTACGAATACGTCACAGACCCTTCCAAGTTCGAAGAAGAGTTGCTGCCTCCCCAGGATAAGTTCTACAGCCAGCTGAGAGGTTCTGGTATTACCGACAAGGAGTACAAGCATGCTCAGTCTATGTGGGTCGAGTTGGGTTGCCGAACTTTCGGTGATTACCACGATGCATACCTGAAGCTTGATGTGACGCTTCTTGCCGATGTGTTCCAGGCGTTTCGGGCGACTGCGATAGACATTTACAACCTGGACCCTGTATATTTTTACAGCCTTCCTGGACTGGCATGGTCGGCCATGCTCCTGCTGACTAAAGTTAAACTTTCACTTATCTCCGATAATGATATGATGCTTTTCATCGAGAGAGCTATCCGGGGCGGCATGGTCCAAGTGTCGCAACGCTTCGCACACGCCAACAATCACCACATGGCCACTGGTTACGACCCCTCCCAACCATCAAGCTACATCATGTACACTGATGTGAATAATCTTTACGGGCACTCCATGATGCAGCCACTCCCAACAGGACAGTTTGAGTGGGCTGATCCTTTATACCATGACATCGAAAAAGAGTGCGACGAGTTTGGGTTTTTTGCCGAGGTGGACCTTGACTTCCCCGAGAAGCTGCAGGATATATTCTGTGACCTTTCGCCTGCTCCGGAATTCAAGTGTCCACCTGGCTCGGATCAACCGAAGCTCGTCATGGACTTGGAGCCCAAAAAGCGTTATGTGCTACACTACCGGAACCTCCAGTGGTTAATGCAGCAAGGGGTCTCGGTCAAAGCAGTTTACGACGTGCTCTTGTTCAGGCAGTCTCCATGGTTGAAGCCGTACATCGAACTGAACACCAAACATCGCACTGATGCCACTTCGGAACTTGATCGCGATTTTTTCAAATTAATGAACAATGCGGTATTTGGGAAGACCATGGAGAATGTGCGAAATCGCGTTGATGTGAGGTTGGTGACGAAGAAAACACAGTGTCGTCGACTTGTTGCAAGCCCGCTGTTCAGGTCTCGAACAATTTACAACGAACAGATGTCTCTGATTCACATAAACCGGGGCAAGGTGTTACTCAACAAGCCCATCTATGTGGGAGCTGCAGTTTTGGATCTGAGCAAGTTGTGCATGTTCGAGACATATTACGGCATACTACGTGCACACTACAACCACAATATCTCGCTCCTCTACACAGACACAGACAGCTTGGTGTACCATGTTCGCACGGCCGATGCGTATGGTGATATAGCCAAAGTTCCAGCTCTTGTCAAGCTCTTCGACACATCGGGCTATCCCCAGCTAAACCGGTATGGAATTCTGCCCCGGAACAAAAAAATACCCGGCAAACTCAAGGACGAGAAAGACGGGGATGTGATTGTGGAGTTTGCTGGACTTCGTGCCAAAGCCTATGCGATCCGGGCTGAGGGTTCTGTAACAAAAAAGGCAAAGGGTGTAAGCAGGCAAGTGGTTTGGGAGCACCTCAAGTTTGAGGATTACCTCGAGTGCCTCAGAACAAAATCGCCCATTCTACAAAAAGAGCATCGTATCCAAAGCGTCGATCATGTGCTTACAACTAATATTGTCAGGAAAGTTGCTCTGGATGCACACGACGACAAGAGGTGTATTATTGAATGTGGGGTCCATACACTTCCGTGGGGCCACTATCGCCTCCAAACTAGTAAGGCCTGCCCAGAGTGTAACAAAAAGTAATAGGCAATGCGAAAAAAAACAATTTTAATTTACTTCCACTTCCTCGATTACATGCATGCATGGCACAGCAAAATTAAACTTCTGGAAACTGCTAATTGCAATTTGTACTTATATATATAAAATTCCACATTTCTTATTGTGTGCTATTTTTTTTTTATTTATTTAAAACTGTTCAGTCACTCTTTCATTCTTGACGTCATACACAAATGTTTTCTCTGCAATAAGAATGACACTGCACAGAGTATCTGCAGGCAAGGCATCGTGGAACTCGCATACAATCTTGATGTTGGTACGATCGTTGACCACCACTTGCTTCCTCTTAGATGTGTTGATGACGGTCATGGGTCTCCGTGCTTTGAATTCGCTGGGCGCGTAGTACACGTCCACGCTTCCTTCGGTCACGCGTTTGTAAGCCGTGTAAGCTTCGTAAAGTTTGAGGTAATCGTCTTTGGTCATGTCGAGGTTGTAATTCTCGCGCGGGAACACTTCGTTCCTACCGTTCTTCAGATAAACGTTCTTGATCTTGCAGTCGTCGAACTTGCTGGAATCTTTTTCCTGATCGTTATCGCGTCCGGTCTGAAAGAGCTCTACGACGAAATCTGGCATGTCGAACTGTATGTTGTTGAACTGCGTCGTCACGTCGAATTCCATGTGACTTCCCGACGCCATCTTCTGCACGCACTGGTAACCGTGAAAGTGAATCGGCACCTGCGGACTTTTCAAGATCTCGGCTTTGTACTTGAGGGCGTAGTTCGTTTCGTATTCCACCACCGGCATTCTCAATTCCATGCTCCGGATGACACATTTCGCTGCTTCGGGTAAAGTGTTGGCTATCGGCGTGGTGCCATCCGGACCCAAAGTAGCGTATCGCATCAGTGCGTCGTTGTCGTTGGCCGCTCTTCGAAACGTAACCCTCAGTCCTCCCTTCCACATGATCTCCTTGTAGTCCGAGAAGAAACCAGGCAGCAGACGCATGGGAAAGAGCACCGTGTGACTTTTCGTCGATATTTTGGCCCCGGCTTCGAATCCCCCGGCCTGGTAGTACGCTGCGTCCGTTTTGGATAATTTCAACGTTCCCACCGCCGTCGACGTGATGCCTGGATAATCTATTCTGTCGATGACGGTGTTGTGTTTCCTCACCTCCACCTGCGAGAACAGGTGAGGCACGAAGTTGTCCACGAGTATCAAGTTTGCTGCTGCGGGAAACGCGTCTCCGCTTTCCTTCTTCACCACGTCGAATTGAAGGTAGAGGTCCGCTCTGTGAGGATGAATGAACCCGTCGCCTACGTCCACGTCGTATTCGATCTCCCTGTTCGCTTCGTTCAGATTGGCGAACGTGCGACGGTTGGGAGGGAAAGATTGCAATTCGTAACTTTCGATTTGCTCCATTTTACATGTATGGTTATTTATTATACGTTGATCTCCACGATGGCCGTCGTAGTGGCACCTGCGAAATCCACCACGTCTCCTTTCTCGTTCGTCACCACCAACTCTATGTCGTCTATGCGGTTGCGACATACTGGAAAATAGATCGGCGAAGAGGGTGTGTAGATGATCGGTTCCATGAACTCGGAACTTGGTTTGAAAGTGGCTATGATTCCCGTCTGCTTGTGACTTCCTAACAATCCGTCCGAAGATTTCGTGATCATACCTTCCGCCACGTTGCAGTGTACGTTCAGAGTCTCTATAGCCAAGAATTTAGGAATGTTGGTTGCTACGTGCTTGATGCCAGCTTCGAGTTTGGTGTCGTTCTCGAAACCTAAAAGTTCTCCCATGGTGCCCAGGTCCACGGTCTCCGTCGCGGATAGGATTTCCACTCTGTGCGTGACCGAATTTTGAGAAAGGTATGTGCCTTTGGGTAACTGAGCTTGCAAAGTGGAAAGATTGTATTGTCCTGGCGTGACGACGATGTGTTCGCTTCCGACGCTAATTTTGTTGTTGTGCTGCGTAACATTAGGTATGAGGTACATGCTGTAGAATGCACGCAGAGCCACGGATTTAGGATAGACGATGTCGTCGTGCAGCGTGAGTTTCAAGATTGAAGATTCGCTCGTGAGATGGAACACGCCCATCCTAGTGATGCTGTTTGAGGTTCCACAGTGCTTTCTGGAAATCCTCGATCGTAGGGTTATTTATTTTAGAGAGAAACGCGAGCACGGAGAGGCAGAGATGACCGCAGTTCACGTCTCCGAAATTTTGAATGCGTTCGTCGTTGTAGTATATAGAGGTTTTGCTCGTTTTCAGATAATGAATTAAATTTGTAGGTGGAACACCTCCGAAAGAATCGAAAACGAATGCTTTATCATTGTCGTTTTTGTGGTAACATATCCAATGCGTGCCTGGATTTTCTTGACCGTCCAAGTTGACTACTCCGCATTCTCTTCTTTTAACGCTTGAAGGTAACGAGTCGGACATGAAAACTCCTCTGAAGTGCTTGATTCGTAACGGTTCGATCAGAGATTCAATGTCTCGGTTGGTGAGTGCTTCTGTTTCGTTTTTTTAAACTTTCTCATCACACCCTTTCCTCCTTTCTTCTCCATGGCCAGGTTGTGACGTTTCTGTTCTTCCAACTCGGCCTTGTTCTTCTTCGAGTCGATGACGGTTTTCGCGATGGCGGCACTTCCACCGGCCAAACTTCCAACGGCCCCCAATGCTGCCAGGATGGCCGGGATGCTGAATATGAAACCTCCGACCTTTTGCTGTTTCCGCGAACGCTGCAATCTTTTCAATTGAGGTGTGCTGAGAAGTAATTTCATTCCGTGTCCTTTCGACAAGCAAGAACGTTTCTTCTCGCGTTGTTTCTTGGTGAGTAACCCATCGAGGGTACCTAGATTTTTAAGATTGGAGTATGGTATCTGGTACACGACACCCTTGGGCTTCATGTTGATGCTCTATGTGTTATTTTCACGGTATGTTATTTATATATATATTCTGAGATTTTTTCTTGTGTAGTTTTTTTACGGTATGTTATTTATATATAAATGTTCTGAGATTTTTTTTCACGGCCTCGCAGTCGTTACACAAATTCTATTACGTGCTTCGTTTTCTTGCCAAGAAGTTCCTTTGTCCCCTTGTACACGATTCGAGTTTTGTTCTCGATTAAAATAGATAGCTTCTCGTCGGATAACATGTTAGCGTATCGATCTGGTAAAAATAGACTGTATTGTGCGTTGAGCAACAGGCGTACCTTGGGACCATACTGGGTAGAAACGATTGAACCGGAAGTTATCGTGTAAGGTTTGTCGACTTCCAATTCCTGAATTTTTACATACTCGACTGACAAATTTAGCATTTGTTTTAATGCTTGGAGATCGCTCATTTTTTCAGTTGTCAGAGTGTTAGAGAGAAATTTAATTGCTTTTTTTTTTTCACGATGTGTGTTATTTATATATACCGAAGATTATTTTTTTTACGATGTGTGTTATTTATATATCAAGTTTTTTTTTACGATATGTTATTTATATACCCCACCCCAATTTTTGTTTCGTGTTCATGGCGATGGTGGTACCCAGTGCGGCGACCCGTTCACCCAGCGATGCGTCTCTGCTCACGAACCTTTCGAAAGCTGCATGTTCCAATTTTTTGTCTGCTTCGTGACGTGCGTCCAGATCCGTCTGCGTGGTGTTGTAGGCGATGTCGTGATCTTTGCATGCCGCGTCCAACGGATTCACACCCTTGTCTCCTCTCTCCAATCTTTTCTCGAGTTTGGTACCCGGTCCGCAGTACTGGTAGCCAGGTAGATGCATCTCGAAAGGTAACTTGTTGATGATGTCGTTCACGAGTCCCTTTCCTTCGGCCACGTTCCAGAATTTCGGAGGCAGCGTGTTGATGATTTTGATCAGGTAACCTATGCCCTTGTCGTCGTTCACGATGAAGTTGGAAAGTTTCGTGCTGATCATGTCCACGATACCAACCTTCTCGTTGTAGAAATTACGATTGCCTGCATTCTCTTCGCCGGCTATCACCAACAATCGGTCCACGAGTTTCCTAACGTCGTCCACCCAAACGAATTCTTTGGGTAACATGTTGTAGCGTTTGACGCCGCTGCCTGTTTTGACCTGGTTCCAAATCGGTTTGATAAGATTCCTGTACTTCTCGCCGCTGCTCGATTTCACCCTATTCTGCGAGGCGTCGTTGTTCTGGTACAAGGCATCCGTCATGATCAGAATTTCCTTGTAACTTTGGTAATCTTCGTCGGTGTAATCTTTCGGCTGCTTTTTGGCGACGAGTTCCCACAGTCCCACCGTACCCGGATACCTGTTCCAACTATCCTTGTCGCCTAAATTGACTTTAATGTCGTTGCCTTCGAAGGTCACCTTCGATTTCCCAATCTTCCACACCACACCGCCGCCTTCGCTGGTTTCCATGCTGGGATACAATCCGAACACTTCATCCTTCTCGAATTTCCCCGTGCTCAGGTAGTCTCGTGCCAAAGGTCCCAACTCGATTTTATCCGAAGACGTGCTGCCTATGGCACGACGTCGTGCCGGTGCATCCTTCAGTTCGAACGGCGTCGAAGGAATGCTCGAAATGGGTGTGGGTACGGCGTAACTTTTAGCTGCGAGCGGTACGAGTTCATTGATCAAATTTTTATTTTGTTCCGTGACACTTTTAATTTCTTTACCTAGACTGCTGATGGCATCGATCACAGGTTGATCCTGACGTTTCTTCTCTTCGTAGAATCCGCGATTCTCGGATTTCCAACCTTTGAAGCGTTTCGCGAGGTAATCGCGAAGCTTGAGATTTTCGTCTTCGATTTTTCGTTTCGTCATGACGTTATTTATACACGTCGTTTCTCACAACGTTGCAACGTTTAGAAAGTCGTTGATTTTGTTTCTGTATTTTCCGTCGTTGGGTTTCCTCGTCATGTCGATCGTCGCGAATCCGAAATCGTCACCGTTCCAGCAAGTAGAGCAGCAGCGTTCCGAAAATTGATTGTAGTTCATGTCTCCGCCTACGTAGTCATCGTACGCGTGCTTGAGGTTGGTGTGATCTTGACGAAACAAACATATGAAATTAGCGTTGTCGCGCACTAACTGTTTTGGAATTTTGGAAAACGTTTGAGCTAGGTAAAAACAATCCATTCCTTTGTGACGACCTTGCGTGAAAAAATTGCGAATTTCATTTTGATTTTCCAGGATAGCGTCGTCGAACACAACAACTGAATTTTCACGACAATCGTCGAGTGGTTTTATTTCCGAGGCGAACGTTGCAATGTCCAGACCATCGTACAGTTTCATCAGTTGCTGGTATTTGGATTGCTCCAAACTTTTCGAGAACACGTACAGGTGCCTGTTCTTCCAATTTAACCAATTCGGTGCAAGGAGAAAATTGTCCACGAGCAGTGTCGTTTTCCCACACCCCGAAGGACCTACGATCAGACAGCGGATGCTGTCGGGAAGCAACTCGCCGTTCTTTTTCTTCGTTTGACTTTCCGGATCCGGTAGACGCTTCACCACGTTCCACGTACTCACAAGATCACTTCGTTCGCGTCGATCCAACTCTTTTCTGGAAGTCCCAGCCATTTGACAAACAGTTTGTCACCTTTCCTACGCAATACTTTCTCGATGAGGTACGTGTTGGGGTGTTTTGTTTTAGAGAGTTCCTCTTCGTAAAATCTTCCTTTCAAAATCTCGCCGCTACTATCTTTTATTATATACGTGTGTCGGTTTCCGGGTAGAACTCGAACCACCGTAAAGAGTTCCGTGCTCCAATTTTTTGTGAATCCCTTCTCGAAGGTGCGTTTGAATTTGCTGATCCTCACCTGGTCTCCAATTTTGTATTTAGCTTTTTTTGTCGTGGGAGTGTACTTTGGGCAGTAAACGGTAGAAATTAAACGTTGCTCGTCAGATTTGGTAACGTCAACTGGCTTCATGCCTATCGTTCTGTGTGCCGTATCATTATAGGTGTCGACGAGTTCCGGCAGGATGTCGACCCATTTGTAATTTCCCCGAAGCGTGAATCGTTTCCACATGTGTGTTTTCAAGGTTCGATTGAATCTTTCCACGATGCTGGCTTTGATGTGACTGAAGCTCGAATAATGTCGAATCTTGTGTTTTTGAATAAACTTTTGGAATACGGCGTTGTAAAATTCTTTACCGTTGTCTGTTTGCAGAAACCGTGGTCGTCTGCCACCACTTTCGCGAAAAATTGTCTTGAATGCTTCCGTGACGCACGTTCCCGTTTTGGCTTTCAAAGGTAGAGCCCATGCGAATTTCGAAAACGTGTCTATGACGGTGAGGAGGTACTTGTTGCCCTTGTTCCATTTATGTATGTTTTTCAAATTGCCGCTACTCATCTCCACGAGGTCACTTTGCCAGAGGTCGTCGATGCCCTTGGTTACCACAGCCAAACGTTCGTAGTTGCGGCGTGCAGGTTTATGCAATTCTTCGACGATGGCTTGCCTAGACATTTTTTTTAGAGATTACGTTTCAAGAGAAGCACAAGCGTGATGGGATTCAAAGAGGGTGGCACTTCGCTCGTGTTTTGAATGATCAGCTTATCGCCGGCACTCACGTCGAAAACGGTAAGATCTTCGTCTTCGTGTATTTCATATATGTTGCGCGTTTCGTTCCAACGTGCCAGAGGAATGTTTCCTGCTTTCTGGACACCACGATTCGATATCAAAGTCATGGTGGGAACGCTAGCTTTTCTGCCGTGAGACCAGTACGAAAATTCGTTTATCTGAATCGTGCCATCGAGGAGAAACTTGTAGTACGGATGATAAGGATGCAACATGTACAGTTTGTTACCTTCGACGAACGTGGAGATTCTCTGTTGATTGGGTACGCTGTTGATTTCGATGGCTTGCAGAGAATGCAGTTTGGCGAATTTAGTGTCGACGCCGAGCAGATTACTGTGAACTTGTCCGAGTTTATTTTCGATGGGCAGCAAATGCTCGACTATGGTATCCGTTACGGCAGAAAACGACGGTTTGATTTTCACTTCCACGTTTAACTGCTTGTAGTTTTCGTTGAGTTCTTGCAACTTGGCACCGAAAGAAGCCAGCGTCGATTCCTGCGTGGATTCCAGCACTCCAACTTGATCTCTAACGTTGACGACGATGTTCTGAAGGTTCTCGACTTGATTTAATTTCGAACTTTTCTCGGTAAGATCGTTCACGATGCTTCGCATCTCTGTAAGCTGCGTGTGAAGATCGGCGACGCTCTGCGAAGTGGGTAGCGTCGACACCAGCGAACTAATTTCGTCTCGAATCTCTTCCACGTTCGCCGTTTCCGTTTCCAGTCGTTTCAGCATTCGAGATATGTTTCTTTTCAAAGCGTGCAATTCTTTGGAGGTGGGGAGATTGGCCACTTTACTCTCGAGATCGCTCAATGAACTTTTGATGTCGTTCGAATCGGATAGTGCCGTCACCGCCGTTTTCAATTTTTCCAAATCTTCGCTCGAAGGCACGCTCGTCCGTAACGATTCCAAGTCACCCTGTATGTTGTCGAGTACGTGATGAAAATGAGCGAGATTCGTTTCGACGTTCAAATTTTCTAAATATTCGATTTTATGCTGAACCGTGCTCAACGTGTCTTGAATGCTCGTCAACGCTCTCGCTTCGGCGTGAATATTTTTAATTTCTTCGTTGATCAATTCCAGAGACGCCTGAAGCGTAGCGATGGTGGTTTGAATGTGTTCGAAATCTTGATAGGCCTCCAATTGAATTTTTATGTTCGCGACGCTTTTACCGATGACCTGCAGTTCGTCCGACGATGGTAGGTTCGTCATGGTATCTTCCAAAGTCTGCAACTTGGATTTAATTTCTTCCAACGTGCTGGTGAATTCTTCTTGTAATTTGGAAACGACGACGTGCAAGCGTTCTGCGTCTATATCGTTCACCACGCTTTGAAGTTCAGAGAAATTCTTTTCTATTGCGGAAGTTCGTTCTTCGATTTCGAGTTTCAGTTTTTCCAAATCTTCATTTTTCGATTGAAATTGCTGTAATTTGGCCAAATCATTTTGAAGCGAATCCACGCTCAACTGTATATTTTGAACGCTGTCGTAAGAAGGTACGTCGACATAATTTTTTATGAGCGTTTTCAGTTCGGAATCGATTTTCAGAATGGGGTCGAGACATTGCGTTTGGAGCGTAGCGATTTCCGACTCTAAACTTTTGTTTAAGGTCTCCTGCAAAGCGATCAAATCGGTCCTCAACTTCTTAACTCGAATGTCCAACATGAGAATCTCTTCTGCGTGGTCTACACGCTTGGTGTTGCCGAAAATGTCGTTAGGCATTTTTGGTTAACGGTTATTTATAATAGGATAGACGATTCGTAATTCTACGAAGAGAGGAATAAGTTTGTCGTAATCTCCGAGGAGTTCTATGTAAAAATAATCTCCTGCAGACACATCGTACGTAATGTTAGAAAGCATCTTGTCGTGCTTGATTCGAAAAATATTCTTGCCGGTAGAAATTTTGATTTCGCCTGCGTTTTCCGGATTCACGGTGATTTGAAGTTTCCCGTCGATCGGAATTTCGTAGAAATGTAAATTGTTATTAAAAACATAAAACATCTTGCCCACATCGTCATTCAGTTTCGTCCAAATGCTGTTGAGATGAACAATCAGTAAACCATTGAGTTTAGATAATACGGAAGGTAAGAGGTTATTGGAATTTGGTGGTGCAGTCTCCATGTTGATCTGTTTGCGGAAGCCAAAAAGATTCATTGTCTTTGTTAGTTATTTAAGAATACGGTCAAAGTTTTTTTTGTAATGACACGCAAAGTTTTTTTTGTTTGCTTGCGTCACAATACAGGCACGCGCGCGCACGTGTGTGTGTGCGACACATTGTTCCCGAAAGAGGTTTACAAAAATCACGATATATAAACATTTGGTCCCACAGTTGGAAAATTACGATAAGTTGCATTCAAAAGTTTCAAAATATCATATAGTAGAATTTTTGTAGAGTGGGTAGGCAACACCGACGAGCCTCAAATAATAATTCAAGACTCGTCGGTGTTAACAATTCCTATTTGTAGGTTAGCTTAGCCAGTGAAAGATCATATAGTGGAATTTTCTTCGGATGGGTTGGCAAAACCCAAGCCTCAAAAAAGAAACATCCAATAGAGTTGCCAAATATAAAAAAAAAGGCAATAGACCCCCCTCATAAAAAGCTACAGTAAACCTACAGTGTCGCCAACACTAGGCCCCCAACAGTATTGCCAGACATAAAAAATACATGGACCCCTCAGGTCCTTTGATGAAAATTTACAGTGAAAAAACCCAGTAGGTTAACAACACTGTCAAAAAATCTACGGTAGTGTTGCCAGATGTAAACAGGGGGGCAATAAACCCCCCTCATAAAAAGCTACAGTAAACCCACAGTGTTGCCAACTCTACCCCTCAAAATGTACATCATAAAAGGCTACGACGAGCGCCACAACCTTGGTGATTTTTTCGGGTAAGGAGTTGGCAACACATGCCTTACGAGAGAAATCCATTAAGGCGATCGAGCCTCACCGAGCCTCAAATGTTGACTTGGTACCCGGCCACTAGGTCTACTAATGCTAACATCATTTAATGAATTTACCATGTAACTACCTGGGAACAGTAAACAGGCCATATTGGGTACTATTGCATATTGGGCTCAGGTACCTTAATTAATCAACCACTTGAATTGGTAGGATGCATTTATGGAATGTATTAATAAGATCATTTTAAGATAATTCATTTAATTGATTTTGCTTTTACACAGAAAATATTTTTTCCCGATTTATGTGACTAGTAACGAAGATTGTGGCCGCGGTGGCTCAGTCGGTAACGCGTCTGACTACCGTGCTCAAGGTCCCGGGTTCGATCCCCGGCCGGTTCAAATCCGGGAACTTTTCTAACGGTGGAAGCGGCCCCGGCGCCTACCCAGCGTCGAATAACATGGGTACCTGGGGGAAACCCTGGGGGGTAAAGGCGGTCAGGGGCGTGATGCTGATCACATCACCCCCACTCACGACCGGATCAAGAAAGTGTGGGGCGTTACCCCCACACCCCCTATACGCCTTCATGGCGTGGTGCTATGCACAGGGGAACACTTTACCTTTACCTTTTTAGTAACGAAGATTGTGAACATGCGTGAGATTCTCCAGTAACTGCAAATTGCATGAAACTGGTCTGAGAATAATAAATTAAATACTAATGTAAAGAAGATCTGAAGTAGAGATATCTACACCACAAACATTACAAACTATTAGCCATGAACTCTGCTATTTTTTGTTATCTTGCCTTTCTTCATTAATTTATATTAATCTAAATCTTACTATAAATTCTCTTTTTAATGTAGTGGTTAACCGGCCCCAGTGGCGGAGTGGTTAGCAAATCACACTGTGACACCAAGCGTCCCGGTTCGAATCTCGACCTGGACATGTATGTTGTTGATATGTTTCATCACTCATCCTCATCTTCGCAAATTAGCCAAAAGTGGAACAAAAGCAAAGTAAAATAAAGCAAATCAATCAATAATGTAGTGGTTAGTATAGCAGCCTACAAAGTTAGGGAAAATGAAATCAAATCAAACATCATGAATGCAATGAATAAATAACGAATTGGTCAAGCACTTCCAGATGTACTAACGAGAATGCGAGTGCAGCACATAGAATTAATATACTTTAATACTTACTCTATTATTGGGTATTTTCTTTCAACTGCCTTTTCATGATCTGTTACGACAAATTTTCATTGTCTCGCTTTTCTTGTAATACTTATTCAATTTTGCACTCATTTCATCACGCTATGATGCATATTAATATCGACTAATAAGGCGCTCGAATGGCATATGCAATTATAGCCATCTCAAGTTTACTTTCGAAACTAAGAAATTTGCATTCTTTCGTCTACAATTGAGTTTTAGAAATTAACACAAGCGAAACTGTGTTACGTAACACATTAACGAATTAATGTGATAAGTATATTAAATGCCCACTTGTTTGTTAAAACTTAGTCTTTTAGAAGAATTATGCTCTGTCGCGGTTAGAGAAGGGGAGAAAGCGAGTGGGCGCATTTTTCCTTCACTTCCCCTCCCAATCATCGGTCGAGCACTCAAGAACATCGTTTCTCAACCTATGGGGCGCGACCCACTACTGAGTCCCGAGAGGGGGCGTTTGAAGTGTCGCGAAGTCGGGCTCGAAAATTTGTTTGCTGTGTCTTAAAAATCTATTACTTTTATATAAGATATATTGTTTTAGCCATATAATTCAACCCGTGTTGTACTTAGTGTAAACTCTATATTTTTATTTTTCGCGCTCTACCATCGCACATTAGTCACATTAGTTCGGTGATAGAAAATAAACTGTTGTTTTCAATTTCAGCATGTGTGTTTAGTTAGGTGTTAGATTATAGTAAATTAGTCTTTTAAATTACATATTTACTTTTCTAGAATAAAGTATGTGTAATTTTCTTAAGCAAGCGTAAAAACAGGGCTTCTTAAAGTACTGCATGTTAGCAAAAATATGATTATCAAGTGGGTGCACACCTCTACAAGTAATTCTGCCGGCGCCCATGCTTATGGGTCCCATGAAGTGTAATATCCTAGAAGGTAGGTCCCGGACTGAAAAAGGTTGAGAACCACTGCTCTAGAGCCACAACTTGCGCAGACACTTGTTTTAGTTTGCTTGCTCCAGAGCATCCCGGGGTAGAGTATAGTATAACATTGCTTCATGGCTCTGTTGCGAACCTATTCTGCCAATTTTCCATTTTCAGAGATACTTATGTGAGCAAAGCCATTGCAAGGAAATTAGTTATATAAGAATTCACTAGAAAAAGATACCCTAGAATACAATAAAATTAGTTCATGTAAGTTGTATGTAAACCAATTCTTTGTCGAGCAAGTATTTTGTGTTGTGGATGAGCTTCCTAATAAACGCTCCAGATGTTAAACCATTCCAGTTCATTCAGAATTGAGTAATCATTTTGGTTATACAGTGCGCAAGAATTATACTCTTCTAAAGAATTGCATTAGTAAAAACATGTAATATGTTTTTTTTTTAAATTAATGAAAATGAAATATGTTTATGCATGCTCCTATAAATATTGTTAACAAGCTTTATTTCATTGAGGAAAGGCTAATTTAAGAAGAAGATATATATCCAACCGTGATAAATATATATATATTTTATAATTTTAAAAGTGGTCACTAGCATACGCAAGATTATGTTCCGGAGGGGGAGATGGAGGCTGGAATTGTACAGGTGGATATGACACATTCTGTATAGCTGCGTCTATATTTCCCAATTACCATTTACACCTTCGTTTTAAAATTTGTTCAATGGCTTAAATAGTTCCTGGAGGGAAGTTTCATTTACCACTTTGGTAAAACTTTACTGCTTTCATTTGAAAATTTTGATTTTCTCACAATTTCTGGAAGGGCTGTAGGCACTGGTGTATGCAGGATTTTTTTTCGGAAGGAGCTGTAATTGTAAAGGTGGATAGTGCATAGCTGTTTTCTAGTAAGATAGTTCGTAGCTATATTCCGTATTTGACTTATACGTATTGTATTTAGCTATATTTTTCTGCATAAAATTGGTATAAGATTTCTATGTATAGGAAATATCTGTTTGTTTTTTTATTTATTTTATACCCTCTTACATAATTTTAATTATTATTATTATTGTGTGTTTCTTCAGAAGTTCTCTTATTTTTTTTTTTATGTTGCATAAATTAGTATAAAAGTGCTGTAAAGAAGAGCCATCTGTCTTTCAGTATTAGAAACAGTGTGCGCATTAACGGCGGTGTGGGGGGAGCGGGGATTTCCTCCCCACAAAAAAATTATCTCCGCAAAGGAAAATTATTTTTATCGCTGCCAGGGATGTTTTTATCCCCCTCAAAGAAAATGAAATTAAAAGCAATAGTGTACAATTTCTTAACTACGTAACAAACACAATTGAAAAATCATTTGTGTTCATTCATGATTCAGTCATCAAAGATTTTCCTGCCGAAAAATATGCAGCCTTGTGGATTAAAGGACACCATTCTGAAACTGACCAACCTTACCGAACATAGATTGATTGAATGATTTGGTGTTTTTAAGTCACGTTATGCACAGTAAGGCTAATCGGGACTGGACCTACAGTTTAAAGTGGGATCTGAACCACTATGTGCCTCCACCGCGTATCGAACCCAGGACCCCTTGATTAAAAGGCGACGACGCTACCACTCGCCATCGGGGAGGTCCTTACCGAGCATAGACAACAGCAGGCTGTTATAAGAGCGCTTTAGACGAAAGCATTTTCCTTAGCATTTTTCTTAACATTTATGCCATGGCCAAAATGCTACCGTGTAAAGCGAAAAATCTTATGCCATTCAGATGCCATGGCATATTTCATGGCGTTTCTCAAGTATAGAACCCGTCCCATTTCTGTAGCATTTCTCGTAGCATAACCAATCAGAAGCGACCTCTAGGTCACGAGCGCAGTTGTAATGGCGGCCGCATGAGATGTAAACAATGTATCACTTCACATTTTTAAAAGCCGATATCTATTCAAACGAGAGGAATAACGTTTCGTGTAAAACGTTATTAGGTTCAAAACAATGGCGCTGCTTAAATACATACTTTACAACGTTTACTATACACGTATGGAAGAATATTTTAGTTGATTCAAATATGAACACCATGTACTCAGCATATATGGTGTAACTCGACGTGCCTTTCATGCTGTATATTTTATACATTTTAATCGCAAAAGCTAGCCGAAAAGTTGCATGAAATGCTTGCGTGTATCTCCTAAAAGATTTTTGGAAGCTTTAACATAGCATTTATGCTAGTAAAAATGCTAAAGGAAATGCTTCCGTCTAAATCCGGCCATACACTTAAGTTTTCATGCCATAGTGCTGATATTTTACAAGAATTAAAGTGCTTACAAGAAACTTGTAGGCAGATTATATTGACATTAAGTTTGAACTTGTCAATAGAAATTTCGTCAAATTTTTGGTGTTCATATAGCTCTTCCTGTGGGTAAGTTTTGGGTTTTCTTACAATGTAAACATACTATGTGTTTCTAAAGTACCTGTAAATGTTATCATAAGATCTATTAACCTAGTTAGAATCAATCTTCTAATGTACTTAGAACCACAAGGCAATAGTCTACTTACTGGTAACATATAAAAAATTGCATATGATGAGAAAAAAACTACCTCCGCAAATGAAATCGCAAATACGCCACTGAGGGAGTATCGCCCCCCTTGCACCCAAAGCAAAATGCTTAATGCGCACAGTGATTATAAATATCAACGAATTGTCGAAAATTATCATATTTTATTCTAAGAATTAAAAGCATCGTCTAAGATTTGGACTAGTTGTTGTGTTGGTATTTAATTCTTCTTTAAATTTTTGTCCCAAATTGCCAACAAGTCTTTCAGTGGAGTCAATAGTGTTCAACACCATTCCCGTAAAAAGTTTTTTTTTTTTGTTACGAAATCACTAATTGCATGGGCAGATTATAGCTGTGAATTCTCGACAATGGAATAGTGTTTTATTTTTCCATATTTTAATTTCTCTACAGTAACGCTGATTTTCAAACATTGTAATTTAAAGTGTCAATTGTAATATATATTCGACCTGCTAAATAAAAGCGATTCTATGGATTCTATTCCATTCTATTCAATAGGGGTTTATGCAAGCAAGTGTCGTGTTCTTAAGGGTACTAGGCGAATTTCGCTCAATTATGTTAACATCTTGATAAATATTTTGCCTTACTATTTATTAATATTTGTCAAAATTTTGTATTCTTTCATGGTAGTAGTCTTGTATTGTTCGTTAGTTATTTATTTTCGTCCTGATAGCGAACCTTAAACAAAGACATTGCGAGTTGAACACTCGTCTACACCTTGTCTCGGAAATCTTTGGTGGAAGACGGCCCATAACGGCAGAAAAGGGGCAAAAGCTAGTAGGCTGAGTAAGCCAGTGTGCACTGCTGGAAACTAATGGTAGCTACAGTCGCGTTTTCCCCTCCTTGAACTAACTTTCCCTCTCACACGTTCATTAGTCAAGCCCTCTCGAGTCACCAGGACAGAGTGTAGCAGAGGTTAAGAACTACGGAACACAATACATGCTCCTGTTGGAAGATTATTATACGTGGGTTGGAAATTTAATGGTGGCAACACTGCTGTATACAGGGTGTCTCATAAGTAATAGCGCAAACTGACACAGGTGAAAGTACACGATAATAGAAGCAAAAAAGTCTCAGTAAACGTGGGTCTGCAAACGAGCAGTTTTCGAGATAATCGCGAATGTGTGATTACAAGCCGCCACTGACTTCATTGTTTGTAAACGTCGTCCTAGTTTGTAAAATGCTAATAATGTGTGCGAATGTGTAGTTTATGTAGATAAATCAGAAGTAAATGAAGTACACACAGTAGAACCTTTAGTTCCAGAACCTAACTTAACTGAAGTTAAAGATGCTATTAATAGGCTAAAGAATAACAAAGCACCTGGCATAGACTTAATACTAGCTGAGTTTATTAAATATGGTGGAAATTCGTTAATATGTCAAATTCATAAATTAATTAGCTTAATATGGAATAAAAAGAAATCCCTCAACAGTGGAAAGAATCCATAATTGTTCCTGTGTTTAGAAAAGGTGATAAAATGAACTGCAATGATTAGCGAGGAATTTTTCTACTCTCAACAACATATAAAATATTATCTAACATTCTTTTAACAAGACTAACCCCATATGCTAATGAAATTATAGGTGATTATCAATGTGGATTTAAACGTAAAAGATCAACTACAGATCAAATTTTTCACATCAGACAGACACTTGAGAAAAAATGGGAATATAATCAAAATGTCCATCAGCTATTCATTGATTTAAAAAAAAACATATGATTCGGTCAAAAGAGATAAATATAATATAATATAATAGTCGAGTTTGGAATACCTAAGAAGCTTGTTAGTATGATAAACGTATGCACCAGTGAATCAGAAAGTAAAATTCGTGTGGGTATTAATGTGTCTGACAAATTTACAATTCATGATGGGTTAAAACAAGGAGATGCATTATCTCCATTACTCTTTAATTTTGCCTTAGAATATGCTGTTAGGAAGGTAAAAGAAACTAACGAAGGACTAAAATTAAATGGTATGACTCAGTTGTTAACATATGCAGATGATGTAGACTTATTAGGGGATGATATAAACACAATCAAGAATAATGCTAAAATATTTTTCAAAACTGCTAAAGAGATAGGTTTGGAAGTTAACAAAGAGAAAACTAAATATATGCTTACAGGCCGAAACCAAGTGTTAGGTAATAATCAAAATCTAATTATTGATAACAACTCGTTTAACCAGTTTCCAAATTCAAATACTTAGGAGTAATATTAACAAATGAAAATTATATTAAAGAGTAAATAAAAAGTAGGCTTAATTCAGGAAATGCATGTTACTTCTCTCTTCATAAACTTTTGTCTTCTCGTTTAATATATAAGAAACTAACAGTTAAAATACACAAAACAGTAATTTTGCCTGTAGCATTATATGGGTGTGAAACTTGGTCCCTTACATTGAAAGAGGAACATATATTGAGAGAATTTGAAAATAAGATCCTTAGGAAAATATTTGGACCTAAAAGGGATGAGCAGACAGGTAAGTGGAGAAGGTTACATAATTTAGAAGTACATAATTTGTATTCATGTCCAGATATTATTAGAATAATTATATGAAGAAGACTTAGGTGTGCAGAGCATGTGGCACGAATGGGAGAGGAAAGAGGAGTTTACAGGATTCTTGTTGGGAAACCTGATGGTAAGAGACCTGTAGGAAGGCCAAGACGAAGTGTGAGGACAACGTTGAGATGGACATAAAGGAAATCGGTAGGGATGGAAAAGAGTATATAGATCTTGCTCAAGATAGGGACAGATGGAAGGCCTGTGTTGCTGCAGCCATGAACCTTCTGGTTTAAGAAGGCTAGAGAGTTAGTTTTTTAGAATGTGTCATTGATTTCATTTTGTAAGCACCGAGTGCTTTACTTCTTGCGCGGTCCGAGGTTTGCTCTTTTTATCCATCCTGTTTGATTCCAACGCCACCTCTAGGACGACATTTACCAATATGATGTCAGTGACGGCTTGTACCCACACATTCGCACACATTATTAGCATTTTACCAACTAGGACGACGTTCACAAACCATGAAGTCAGTGGCGGCTTGTAATCACACATTCGCGATTATCTCGAAACGGCTCGTTTGCAGACCCATGTTTACTGAGACTTTTTTGCTTCTATTATCGTGTACTTTCACCTGTGTCAGTTTGCGCTATTACTTTTCAGACACCCTGTATACGCCATGAAACTGAACCGGTGCTTCTCACTTATATCACATGTTAGTTTGATACCCAAGCTACCTCCCAGTAAATTGACTCTTCCTTCCAACACTAGGCGAATGCTCAGTGACGAGAGGAGTAGAGTATCGTTCTAACTAAAGTTGTATAGTTAGAACCCCAGCCGTACCTCCAGGACAGACCGTCAATGCGCAGTATTACTGTTCAATTTTGGAACCTAACCTGCGACCTGCTTTGCTAAAGAAGAGGGGACACTTTCTGCTGAATCCTTCCATCATTTGGCAGGACAATGCTCGGGCGCATGTAGCTCAACCTATGGCTGATTTGTTAGCTCGATGGGGATATCACATGCTCTACCAGCTCCTGTGACTTTGATTTGATCCCTAAGATGAAGCTTCCGAACTGTTCCAGAGATTCTTCAAGCAATAGACCGCTCCATTCAAGCCATCAACAGAACAGGCACTGCCACAGAAATACTACAACATCCACATCGCTGGCAACGGTTGTACACAATGCTGGTGACTACATTGAAGGGCTGTAAAAGTTCCACAGAGGTATCTCTTTTGTTTCATTTGAGAATAAATAGTTGCTACTATTAAATTTCCAACCCACACGTATTTGATACAGCACATAAAGATTAACATGTTAAGTGTGTTTACTGTAATTTAATAAAGCATTCCACATACAGAGATGTCCTTAGGGCGTACCAGAGGCCACACGAACTGCATTGTTAGACATGTTGATTGGAGCATTCATGGTCATATTAGCCGGGAGTCCACTGATGGAGTTTGATTGGTTGATCGAAGTGACTTGATTTGATGGCTGTGTCAAGTTCTGCGGTGGATATACCATTACAGGCGGTTGTTGAACGATCGGCAGTTGGTATGGATATGGGTATCTTTGATAACTAGGATAGCCATACCCTTGGTTCATGCCCCTTGGTGTCAGTTTCGCAGATCTTGATGGTCGAACCATGGATTCACTGGCCTCGAACTGTGAATCAGAAATAAGAATTACTGGATGGGTTGCATCTTCTTCACACCGTACTCAAACTTTTTGCGAAATAATATATAGTAACAAGTAATGTATTAATATTCTTTAAAACTCAACAAACTATACCAATGAATACATTATGCACGCATCATATAAACAATAGATTAATGTATTATAAAATAATATTTTTATGAGTGATCGTACTCTTGGGAACAATTGAGTCTCTTTTCCCTGTTACGTGGTGGTAGAGCTCTCCCGTTGTAATTAATTTCCAAAATTTATTGTGACGAAACTATTAGCATTACTAAGTTACACAGTACATTAGTTGAACGAGTAAAGTCGTTTTTCTCGTATTGCAGGTGTTCCCTGTAGTTCCATTTCTCGCCGCTAGATGGTGGCAAATTCAAGATTGCTCTTTCTGGAGCTGAAAGGGCTCTTTCTGTGCTACATTTTGATAACACAAAAAGGGCTACAGATGTCCAACAGAAATTTAGGAGCAAATACGGGAAAGAAGCACCAAGCAGGGAGGCAATCTACAATTGGCATCGGAAATTTGTTACAACGGGGTACTTGTGTGGCAAAGGAAAGAAGTAGTCGGCCAGGAGTGATTTAAGGTGACTAGTGAGGGAAGCGCTCACTGCAATAATTATATCTCCAAGACACAGAAAGGCGGTACCAGTTTTGCTGTGAATTGCAGCAGAGAGAAGACGACTTGGTGAATTTCTTAATTTTCAGTGATGAAGCAACATTACATTGCCTTCCTACTTGGTACTTCTTTCCCGTAATAGTACATATATATATATCTTGAATTCTTCACACTTATTCTCTCTCGAGTGATTCTTTTCGCATTTCTGGAAAAATATGCTGTTGTTTCCAACTTTTTTGCTGCGGCCTACCACTTTTAATACAGAGCCATTGGAAATCTCCCGACTGGTCACGAGCCTGAAAATCAGAAAATAATTTCCTGAAATGAGAATCATGACACTTATTGTTCCCAGTACCAAACTTTTGGTCAATTACAAAAACTTGAAACGCGTGATGAAATTTTACCCGTCACTAACAGTACAAAAGGGAATGAACTTTCAGGTAGGACTACATCAGAATGAAGAATATCCATCAATATATGTGGATAACTTGCTAGTTTTCCATACAGAAGTACCCAAGCATCTCCAGGATCTGGATAAAGCTTTGCAACGCCTGCAAAGAGTGGGTATGACTACTTGGCATAAGAGCTAGAAGCTTACTTATCGAGATCTGTTCTAAATATTTATGTGAGTATAACGTTAAAGAAAATACTTCGTTTTATCATAGCGCAGTTAACTGTTGAACGTGCAATTTACTCCATCTGTGTGTTATAAAATCAGAAATTTTGAGAATATAAAAGAACTGGACCAAAATAACAACAATTTTACATGTTTTATTTTTAGTACTACTGTTTATTATTACTCTTTCACGCACTTGGATGTTACGCGAGCATTTTACAACATAACTTATTTCACAAGCTTTCTGTTTCGTGGGTTTCCCGCTGGATAAAATGAAATCGCAGACAAAATTGTTTGATTTCGTATCAAGCCAAGGTGTGCTTTTGTGCATTGGTGACACAAAGCTCGCACACTTTGCCATTGCCATAATTTGCATGGACCTTATATTTCCCAAGATACAATAAGAACCAAATATCTTTCCTTTCAAAAATACACAAAACGTACGTGGGAGTTAAACGTAAATAACCCAAACATGAAAATATAATTTTCGTACAGATGTCGCTGATGAACAATCAAATTGCGATATTTGCAATAGATTTTCTGAGTAAGAATTTTCTCAATCTGTTTTATAAACTTAATTCACAATTTCTCAGTGCATATGAATGAATAGTTTAGCTGCATAAAACTAGCATGTACAATAGTGATAAATGCGATAAATGCGTCACTGATTTACAACTTACAACTTTAATGAATTATGTAGAACATTTCATAATGTATTAATTTGCAAGGACTGTAAGTACATCTTGAGCCCGTTGTGTTCTAACGTAAAGCTAAAATTGTATTTATTTTTATTCCTATATGTACAATTTAGACATAGGAAAAGCAAAATATAATAAAGAATTAAGCTATATAGCACAAAAGGGCATATGGCATTTATGTAAGGCATACGTATTACTCGTTCTTCATTCTCAATCTCCACTTTTAATTGTTATAATCTTAAGACTTGAAACCCCCAACTTTCTAGATTATCTCACTTAAGCTAACGCAAGCCATCTTTATGTCAATAAATATTGGAATAAAAACATAGGCCTCCGCGATGAGTAGTGGTAACGTTTTATAGTATATATTTAATGTGTTTGTATTATTAGTTGTAATATAAGTTGTGATAAATATCATGTAAGCGAACAAATTTTGTAATTCAATGATATTTTTTGTACAGTTCCAATCATTTGTATCTTCTTTTATATTTTCTCTCTTACACACACAGACACAAATGCTTGAATTATAATGACCATTGACCAAAAATGGGCTGGTGAACAAAGATTTGTTTAAAAATGTGTCAGACAGGTTACCAGCACCATTTTTTTAGTAATACATACCAAATTTGACCTATTGGTTTAGATAAAAAGAGAATTTGAAAAAAAAAAGTATGAAATATAGTAAAGACAAGCGCTTATTCTTTAGGCACTAATCAGTCAGTACAAGCTACAAAAGTAATCTTAGGAGACAGTCGTGTCCGTTCGTCGTCCAGCCGTCAGTTCGTGTTGCTGCTCACAGATTCTACCGGAGCTACAAACACAAAATTTACTAAACAATAGCTCAGTGTGACATAAACAAACTCGATTGAGGCCGTCTGTCTGGTCGTGAGAGACAAAACACGATCTAAAATAACCTGTCAATATATCGGAAATTAACAATTGTTAAGATGTAAAACTTTGTACAGTTGAAGACCTAACAGATGCTCGTTCAACGATATTGACAGTGTTTCCAATGGGCCGTCATTCTGTCTATGTCTGCGAAACAATTGAAAGTGAACTATCAATACATTTTCCATTTTTACGATATCTACCAAACAATTTATTATCTCCAATGGGTTTTGGAGAAATATAATTGTTACAAAGATAAAGTTTTGAAAAAAGGAAATCTGATTTTAATGTTAATTTATCACATAAAGCTCTGCAACCAGTAAAATAAGGATGTACCAATATTGTGATTAGTACCCATGAAACAAAGCGCGGTTACGTACTAAACTCAGCTCCATCCTGTTAATTAAGTAAAACAAACTCATCTTTTCATTAATTGGAACAAATACTTTTTCCTGTATAAAAGTTTTCTGTAATTCGGAATATATACTAAGTATGCAAACATTCTACATAAAAAGAGACATTTACAGAAAAAGAGCTACACTTTATAATATACCATAATTGACACCACCGTCCACACCAACAATTACGATAAGCGATTGTTGATTTGTAATAAGGAACTTACGAAAGTCAGGCACAGCAAGCCAAGAAAAATTGGCAATCGAGGTCTCATGATGGAAAAAGTAATGTCTGCAGGAAGTGAAGGTACAGAGATTTCTGTGCGTTCGTGAAATTAGAAACGTTCATTTATATTGTGTTTTTCGGAACCATTCCTTTACACGTGACGCAGATGTGTGTCAGTTGTTATAGGCAGCAATCTTAGAGCATTGTCAGACAAGGTCACATATGGATTGAAGGAAAGTAAATATTGCAGGTCTGAAACAAAATTTCATAGTATTTGTTACTCTATAATAAAGTAACCTTAATGAAATCGAAAGCTTTGACTGTTCCCAAGATTTCAACACAAGTTATATTGCTCCAGGTACTGAAATACAGGGTGCAGCAATGATTTGGGCGATTTTACAACACTGGATGTTGCGTCAGAGGTAACACGTCACTAACGCTACAAAAAAAGTGCTCGTGCAAAGTGCATTTCGGAAACATTTCAATATTCGTCATGATCCGGTGCTTTTTCTCCCATGTCGTCATCAAAACATGGATTAAAAACCAAGGAAACGGGTTCTAAGGATTGGATCCGGAAAGTTAAAAAATCAAAATAACCCGTGGCCCAACAGCCCAGGCTTACTCACCGACTGCCGGCCTAACTCCCACCTGATACACTCACCCGAGGTAAGAAAGATCATCCAACCAGTTACGGGGTGACGTGTGGTCATGCCACGCCCCTTGTTGGGTACGTACTTAAATGTTATTTACCACGGCTACAGATATCTTAATCTCAGGGGGATAGGTTCTTTGTTTGAGAATTCCAAATAAGAAAGCGTTTTATAGCCAAGAGGATATAGTAAAATGCGGATCTATATTCTGAGAACTTGACAAAATACAGAGAAAATATATGTATATGTATAATCGAAAAGGCTTCTTCTTCTTTCAAATAGCTTCTTCTTCTTTTAAAATGCTTCTTCTTCTTTTCATATGGAAAAAGCTTCTTCTTTTCTTATGGAAACGGCTTCTTCTTCTTTTAAAAGGCTTATTCTTCTTTTAAAAGGCTTCTTCTTCTTCTAAAAGGCTTCTTCTTCTTTTAATATCGAAAAAGCTTCTTCTTCTTTTATTATGAAAACGTCTTCTTCTTCTTTTAATATGGAAGTGGCTTCTTCTTCTTTTTCTTTGAATTTCTTCTTCTTTTATTAAAGCGTAATCTTATTTATGTGCTCGCTTTCCCCCCGCTTCTTTGTCAAACAATACAAGCTATACTTGTAGAAAGAGTAGGGTCGACTAAACTGACAATAGCGCCACCTCCTATTTGACGACCAAAGGGGAATAACCAGGATCGCTAATAACGAGCGCTGCCAATGGCCCAGTGCGACTAATAAAAAGCGCAACCGAAAAGTGCTTCGGGGCGTCTAATTTGACACAGCGCCACCGGGGAACGGACAAATGCAAAAGCTGACGATGTTCTCCTCGTCAGAGAATCAAAAAGAAATTGAGATACATTTCTGAATTCATTTGCTCGCTTAATAAATTTCCTAAACGTTTCATATGCGGCTATATTCTTAATTCTTTTAAATTACTATATACATAATTCTATTTACTTCTATTATAGTATTTGAAATCTTCTTTTATATATTTCTCAATTTACTATAATATATATAATCCCTCTTCTCCGCTCCTAGTTTGTACAATGAGATCTGCTCTTCTTTATATGGCGTGCTGCCATCTATCGTCGATTCCGAGAAACCATTCCTCCTTGCAACCTTAATTGTGTCGTGTGAAATTGGCACGTGACACAATATCCCCCTCCTTGAGGATAAAAATTTATATATTGGAAAAAATCTTTTGGAAATAGATAAATTTTTCCACTTTATCTACATCTCGTTTGACTTTTCTCATTGGTTCACATTTCTACAGCTTACATTGCTTTTCACTTTCACTGTGAAATTATATCTCCTGGCATGCAGCATTTTTCCTCATCTCTCTATTTCTTTCTTGTTTCTATTTTCGTTTCTAGATATCTTATCACCACGTTCCGGAAATATTCGTGACCTCTTAAGTTATTTTTAGATACAAGATATAATTCTTTAATAGTTCCCCTCCTGCAAATCTGCTAGTCTAATCTCTCCAAGATAGTCTTTACCTGACGATGTCCTGCCAAAATAGTAATTTTCGTTTCACCCTTTTCTTCTCTCAGCAATCTCTCTACAGATTATCAGTTAGCTCAGATTTTTCGGTTTCAAAGAACTCTCTCTCTTCTCTATCTATCTAAGTGTTTCCATCAGCTACAATAATTTCTTCACATAAGCCTTAATTTCATATCAGCATGTATGTAGATATATTTATTTTCTGGGATTACAACCCATTCTCGGAATACAACCGATTCTTCTTTAACTTCTGGGATTACAACCCAATTCTCGGAATACCACCGAATTTTCTTTATCTTCTGGGATTACAACCCTTTCATTTGCACTTTTCTAAATACACGATGACTTTTAATCGTCTAAGCTTACAAAGAATTCATTTTACTGATACTATTCGATCTTCTTTCATATTGTTTTCTCCTTTTTCCTGAGAGTTTTCTTCATAAATTACTTCCTTCTGTGCCTAACTGTTCTCTTCTTTCTCTTCTGTTCGTACAATTGAAAAGTTTACTTCCATTTTCCATATTACTTTCTTTGGCTTCTTTCCTTTTACAGGTTTCATCTTCCACTATCGGTCTCATTGTTCACTGGAGTGGTGACATAAATTAGCAGTTATTATTCTTTCTTAACATATTACTTGCAGAATAGATTTTCCTCCAACGATGGGTATTATATATCTTTTTACAGGAACTAACATTAAAGAACTAAAATTTTCTTCTTTCAAATATATCATTAATATTTGCCCAAACTAATAATTCCACGAATTTTTCTTCTGGTGAACTAGAACTTTTTCAGACAACTTTAATAATTCTAGAAACGTACGCTTGCCAGTCTGTAAATCATAACATCTCCTTCCTTTGCACTAGTCAGTCTTATTTGTTTCTTCCAATTTTTTCAAATACTCGTTGCTTGTTATTATCTTGTTTCTCTTTTCCTTCCTCTTCTTTCTTTTCTTTCTTCTATATTTTTTCTATTCTTCTCAAGATTCTTCTTCCTCCTCTTCCAACTTTCTTCCAGTAAAGAAATTACTTTCATTTCTCTCTTCTTCTAATCTGGTTTCTGCCAAGACTTCTTCTTATGTTCTACATCTTCATCAAATGCATGCTCTCCTTGTCTTTTGCGTCTCGTCTTCTTCTTCCTTCTCTTTGGCGAAGTAGCATCAAAATACATTTGATCTATGTCGACCCTTTTTAGCATATTATTAACTTCCTTCAAGTTCTTTTCTATTTTTAATTTCTTTCTTTTCTTCTTCTTCCATGTCTTTACGTGAATATATCTAAATATCATTTTACTTTTCTTCCTTCTTCTTTTACATCTTCTGCTCGGCTTATGCTTATTTTCTTCCTCCGTCAGAGACTCGTCACTGGAACTTTCTTCTTTCATCTTCATTTCGACATTGATCTCTTCATCATTACATTGACAACTAAATTTTTCATCTCTTTCTATTCCTCTTTCTTCTTCTTCTATTTTCTCATCTTCCTCTTCCTTGACCTCTTTAAGTTCCTGAGTGTTTTCTTCTCGTAACTTTATAGCTACTTCTTCTATCTTACTGTCATGCTCGTCATTGAAACTTTCCTCTTTCATCTTCCAACTTCTATCTTCTATAAGGACCTTCTCTTCTTCTATCTTGTCTTCATTTTCTGCTATTCTGGAAACATCTACTTCTGTCTTGCTGTCATTTTCTTCTGTTCTTGAAACAGTTATTTCTGTGTTGTCTTCGTTTTCTTCTATTCTGGAAACATCTACTTCTGTCTTGCTGTCATTTTCTTCTGTTCTTGAAACGGCTAATTCTATCTTGTTTTCGTTTTCTTCTATTCTGGAAACATCTACTTCTGTCTTGCTTTCATTTTCTTCTGTTCTTGAAACAGCTAATTCTATTTGAGATTTATTTTCAATCAGCTTTTTCTCCAAATTTTCGTTTCTTTGTTTATTTTCCTCTCTAATCTCTGAAACCTCGTCCTCGCTTCTTGTATTCATATCTAAACACTTACTCTCGATCGACAGCAATGTTCCTTCTATTATTCTCTCCCTTTTGTCAAACAATCCCAACATCCTTCTGTGGTGCTCTTTTTCCATTCTATTTCTTTCGTCAAGCATCTCCATCATCCCTCCATAGTATTAATCTATCTGCATTTCTAACTTCTGGAACATTTCCATCACGGTCATTTCTTCAATTTTCTCTTGTTTTTCCTTCACTGTATTTTCTCCGTTCTCGTCCTCGACTTTATTTTCTTTCTCCATCTTGGCTTTCTCTCTCTTACTTTCTTATTCACAGATCTGCTAGCCGCAACGTTGGTCGCCACTAATGCTACGCCCCTTGTGGGTACGTACTTAAATGTTATTTACCACGGCTACAGATATCTTAATCTCAGGGGGATAGGTTCTTTGTTTGAGAATTCCAAATAAGAAAGCGTTTTATAGCCAAGAGGATATAGTAAAATGCGGATCTATATTCTGAGAACTTGACAAAATACAGAGAAAATATATGTATATGTATAATCGAAAAGGCTTCTTCTTCTTTCAAATAGCTTCTTCTTCTTTTAAAAGGCTTCTTCTTCTTTTCATATGGAAAAAGCTTCTTCTTTTCTTATGGAAACGGCTTCTTCTTCTTTTAAAAGGCTTATTCTTCTTTTAAAAGGCTTCTTCTTCTTCTAAAAGGCTTCTTCTTCTTTTAATATCGAAAAAGCTTCTTCTTCTTTTATTATGAAAACGTCTTCTTCTTCTTTTAATATGGAAGTGGCTTCTTCTTCTTTTTCTTTGAATTTCTTCTTCTTTTATTAAAGCGTAATCTTATTTATGTGCTCGCTTTCCCCCCGCTTCTTTGTCAAACAATACAAGCTATACTTGTAGAAAGAGTAGGGTCGACTAAACTGACAATAGCGCCACCTCCTATTTGACGACCAAAGGGGAATAACCAGGATCGCTAATAACGAGCGCTGCCAATGGCCCAGTGCGACTAATAAAAAGCGCAACCGAAAAGTGCTTCGGGGCGTCTAATTTGACACAGCGCCACCGGGGAACGGACAAATGCAAAAGCTGACGATGTTCTCCTCGTCAGAGAATCAAAAAGAAATTGAGATACATTTCTGAATTCATTTGCTCGCTTAATAAATTTCCTAAACGTTTCATATGCGGCTATATTCTTAATTCTTTTAAATTACTATATGCATAATTCTATTTACTTCTATTATAGTATTTGAAATCTTCTTTTATATATTTCTCAATTTACTATAATATATATAATCCCTCTTCTCCGCTCCTAGTTTGTACAATGAGCTCTGCTCTTCTTTATATGGCGTGCTGCCATCTATCGTCGATTCCGAGAAACCATTCCTCCTTGCAACCTTAATTGTGTCGTGTGAAATTGGCACGTGACAGTCAGCACGACGAAGCCCCCAGACCGGGTCATGCTACTCATTCGTAGCTCCTCAATTTCCTCACGGTGGCAAGTGCCCACCGGTCTCATACACAGGCAGAAAATTGTTAGACTTCCCCCAGCAGACTGGAACCTGCGCGCGTCCCGTAAGCGTATTTACAAACCCTATAGTACTGCAGAACCTCCAGCGATATTTGGCTACTGATTGGCTGCCATTCCGGAAGTTGATGCAGCGTTCCTTCAAGTTAACGCTAGATGGCAGGGTTCAAATTAACAGTTTAGATTTCAGATATCCATCCCAACTAGATAAGAAACCCATTTACACTAAGGTTCATTTTTTAGCAAAATTATTTAAATTAATGTTTTAGAAGACAGAAATCAGAACTCTTCTTAAAGTGAATGATTTTTCTATTTAAAATCACATCAGTGCAAACATTGTAACTACCAATGACTATTGAGAAAATTATGTATATCCAACGTATAGCATTTTAAACATTATATTTTATTATATAAACGTATATTTCTTAACATAATTTCGACAATCTGATTACAAACTTTATTACTATACAATCATAAGGCTTATTTTTCCATACTTTTGCTGTAAATGAAGAAGCAAGGAACAATGGACACGGAACATAAACACTTCCGGTGCACACAGCCAATAAGAAAGCGTTATATACCTCTGGTTCTGCAGCACTATAGGGTTTGTAAATACGCGTCCCGTAACCGGCATGACATTTTAGTCCCGCTTTAGACGGAATAATTTCATTTAAAATGTTTGCTAACATGAATGCTATGTAAATGATTCCAAATATCTTATAGCAGATAGGATACGTACTTTACACGGAACCATTTCATGTAATATTTCAGTTAGCTTTGCGAATACAGTAAAACCTCGTTAATCCGGACGCCGATAAGCCGGACTTCGCTTAATCCGGACAGGTAAAAGGAAACAAAAGAAGCAGGAAGTCAACAATCGCTCCGTAACGGACTCCATTGTATTGCATTGTATTGCTTTACATTTTACTGTACTGTATAGTGTACTTAGGTCTATGCCCTTTCAATACACCATAATAAACGTATTTTGTTTCTATAGACGGAGTTTAAATGCACTTTCTTCTGTTCTTTTAGCAGGGACGCTAGGTTGATCAGTTTGGCGGGGCCAAACGTAAGATTTTTCTATCAAACTATTATAAATTAACAAACTATTTATACATCATATAGGCCTATGCTGTACACATACATTATATATGTATGTGTGTGTGTGTATATATATATTTATATAGCCCTAGTCTTGGAAAGAAAAGGATGAAGGGTCTCCTCGGTGGCGCATGGTAGCATAGTCGCCTTGTAATCAAGGGGTTCCGGGTTCGATAGCCGGTGGATGTTCATAGTGGTTCGGATCCCACTTTACACTGTAGAACCAGTCCCGATTAGCCTTACTATGTATAAAGTGGACTTAAAACACCAACTCAATCAATAAATTGGAAAGGAACATTATTTTCTTCTGTGGCCCCCAATAGTCTACGGATATACTCTCGCGAAATACACAGCCATTATTCGGGAAACTAAATGCAGAATGAACTCATTAGCTTAATGGCTGATACACCAAGAACAATGTTATTAGTCTCTAGATTTGTAAATTTGGTAGAAAAAATTGAGAAGTAGATAATATCCTTTTCCGTGGTTTTAGATATAAAGTGCTGGAACCAGGTTTACAATTATTGGCAACAGTGCAAATATGAAATGTGTGCGTAATGAGTTCAAGCTAGTCATCTCATGTATACAGTTCATACCGGAATCGAATCCGGTATCTCTTAGTTCAAGGGGCGGGCCAGAGTCTTCTATGGCATCTGATTGTTCACTTGGGAAATGATGATGATAAGAAATTATATGCACACGTCCAATTTCTCAAAATTAATCTTATTTGTGTGTGGAAAACTGAATATATGATGGCACTGGATAAAACAAAGTTCCCACACGCTCAAATAATTAAGCTCTCATCTTTGCTTCGGCAGGTTCAACAACCTGACTGGGTTTGATAACCGATGGAGGCACATAGTTGTTCGGATCTCACTTCAAACTGTAGGTCTAGTCCCGATTAGCCTTACTGTGCATAAAGTGGACTTAAAACACCAGTTCAATTAATCAATCAATCGAAAGGTTCAAGGTTCGATTGCTGGTGGTCAGGCCGGTAGGCAGAATTTGATTTCAGAAGGGGCTTATCCTTTATCGGCAGCCGCCATCTAAAGACGAAAATTTTGTGGGGAGGAGTAAATGCGCTGAAGATGAATTTCTTGGATATTGCAACTTACCATATACAAGATGTTTAATCCTGTTAATGAAGTAAATTTAATTACTACTACACATTATTAAAATCAGATATTTGTAGGATTTCGGGAAAGGACTGCAGCACCCGAGCCCCTTCCCTGGGTATGTGCCTGCTTGTATTAGTTCCAAAATTTCTGCGCTGTTCCAAGATCGTGAGAAGAATTTGGGAAGTACTTGAAAGCGATATGGAAGCAAATTCTGCTCTTGAAACTATGGGACTTGATGTGATGACCACGCGCAACCGAATGAAAGAACTCTTCGCAGGCCTTGTCCCTCAATATTAACCCTTTAAGCACCACACTTTTTCTTTTCATTTTATTGACTGAAATTCTGATTGGATATGATAAGTGGGTTGTTTTAAAGTGATCCACGAAGCAATAAAAAATTTACCTGTTACCAGTTTCATATAATTAACTGTCCTAAAAATATGACGCTGGTACAATAGGGTATCATACTCAACATATGCACCTTTCTGACAGAACCTAAGATATAAGAAGTTCCAATGCTTGGTTAAAATTTGTATTACTACTTCTCTGTTTATTGATTATTACATTTGATACACACGATACACATACATTTTCAAATAATAAGAAAAGGAAACAATACATATATGGAACTCTGGTTGCTTATTGTGTGTGGTAAGGTGTGAAACAATCTTTGCACAATGTTACCTGACATTTCTCACAAAATGTTAAGGGTTTAGATTTACAGTTCAGTCCTTGTCACCTTCTTTGTTTATCTCTTCGCACAACATAATATCCAATGCCATCGTACCTCACATCTTGAAATGTGGATTGTGATGATGTTTTCGTGGGTTTTCCAAATGCAGATGGACGTCCTTGTCCTGCCTTCAAATATGCCACTGCAATTGATCTTCTGTATTCCAGCAAGTCCATTCCTGATTGTGATACCTTTCTGTACACAATCCACACATTTACAACTACCATGTCAAGCATTCTTGTAAACAGACAACAATTCAATTTTTTACCTCGAACAGAAGCATTGTATTTGTTTACGAGGCAGTCGTGGTGGTCAACGCCACCCATGTATTTATTATATGACTGTACAATATGTGGCTGAGGGATGGAAATTTTCGCTCTAGCTGTTCTGCTCCATTGTGATGTTTGACACAATGGCTCAATAGTATCAAAGTTGGTACCGATAGCAACACATTTATTATAATTCCACTTGACAAATAGTATCTCTCCTTTCACATCAAAATAGTAGTCAAATGTGCCCCTTGCATCTTTACTCAATTATTTTGAATCCTTCAAGGGACACTTACTAAGGCGATTCTGTCTCAACGTACCTGTAGCTCTAATGCCTTTGTCTCGCAAGTGCACAAGTAAGTCTCTGCTGGTAAATAAATTATCAAAAAATACCCAGTAGCTGTTTGGCTCTTGAATTGTTTCCAACATATTGAGCACAACAAGGGAACCCAAAACTAAGTCTTCTCTTTCATTGTGTGCTACGTCTTTACCACAATATAGGTCAAAATTAAAGCAGTATCTACTTTCACCACACAAAGCCCACATCTTACATCCAAATCGAATTGGTTTTCCCCAAATGAATTGCTTCAGTCCATGGCGGACATAATATTTCACTATCATTTCATCCACTGACAAATATTTTTCGAATATGCCCCACCTTCGGAATTTCTCATTTACAGCATCCAATGGTGGACGGATTTTGAAACCTCGATTATCTTTGAATTCGTTCACTTTGCTGTTATTATTGAAGTGTATAAAACTCTTAATTTTGAGATACTTATTACTTGGCATAGCCTTTCTCACAATATCTACACATAAATCATCAACTTCACTCCAAAAGTGCTTCTCACTGGGCACTTTGTGATAGCCTGATAGTAACAGAATCGCTTTAACTCATCAACTGATAGAGAAAACTGCAATTCGTTTTATATTTCTGTTGCATACTTCACAGACTGTGTAGTAATCAAATTCAAAACATCGCAATCGAAAAACATTTCAAGAACTTGAAGCGGAGATTTGTCTGCCAATGTAGTTTCCATATCGGCTGCCTGTGATTCTGCACAAATACCTTCAACTTGCAATTTGGTGTGCACTGGGTCACATTTCCTCCAATTTACATCACATGTTGATAGCTGCCTCTTCTTCACTCCCCCTCGTAACTTTCTACTTTTGCTGCAACCAGGTGTAGGGATTTCTTCAGGTTCTTCCACATTCAAAGAAGAAGACTCCGTGTTTTCTTCATTTGGTACAATTTGCAGAAGTAACTCACCAGGAACATCTGCAACGTCCACATCATTTATTTGATCATCTTCAAAAATATCTTCATCGCTGTTGATGTCATTATCGGGAGGCAGAACCACCACACTCAGTTCTGCAGAGTTGTCAGCTACCGCTGGATCAAGGAGAATATCCTTTATTTCACTTGCTGTAAGCCTCTTCCTAAACATGTCGACAAAGGTAAGAATTATGGATAACGGGCACTGTAACATGCAAGCTGTTACCTCCTGACACGCAAAAATCACAATGGCTTTGCATACGCAGCTACTCGTTTGTCTTCTGTTGCAACGAAGCTAGAGACATATGTGAGGAAAAAGATGAAATTGATACCTTTAAGTTCCAGAGTCCTATAAATAGGACAGCAAATTTCATTACCATTCCACAAAGACAAAAACCTCGTGGGTTTGAGATAGTTTTCATATAAATCGTATGGAGACCCTTTCAAAGTTATATATAACATTTTTACACGCCCACTGCATATTGTTTGCAAACTAGATGAATGAAACTGATACCATGACATAGTTCTAAATATTGCTTTAATTAACTGTACTTTTACTTATGCTGTTCTCAACCCAAATTGTTATCTTTATTTATGAACATAGTTATTAATATGCTTTATTGAATAATAAAACAATTGCTTGTTCATAAACTTAGTTTTACATTTAATAAAAATTAAGAAATCAACTGTCCTATTTATAGGACGCTGGTACATAATGGGTTAATTTTGCTGACTAATTGTAAGTTTTTCTCGGCCTCCTCGATGACGCAGTGGTAGCGTCGCCGCCTTGCAATCAAGGGGTCCCGGGTTCGATACCCGGTGGAGGTACATAGTTGTTCGCATCCCCGATTAGCCTCACTGTGCATACAGTGGACTTAAAACACGAACTCGATAATTGGAAGGTTTTAGAAGAACTAAACATGTCTTTTTATGCTTCGTACAACTTTGCTTCTTTTCACCCTACTTTCACAGTTTTTCTTCCTAAGAATTCCACTGAGTATAACACGCTACGAAACCAGAGGTCCAAGGTTCGGACATTGGACAGGCATGGTTGTATCATGTCTGTCTCATTGCCATTCCTTCGGCTCATCATTCATCCTCATCGTCGCATTTAACCCAAGAGGTAGAAAAGCGGCGTAATATAGAAATATATAAATTATTGATTTGGTTTACTTTACTTCGCTTTTCTGACACTTTTTGAGTAATCGTGAAGATGAAGATGACAATCAGTGATGTGAAATTGATGAGAGGACCATCATAACGAACAAGCACGCCTAGTCCGGGATTCGAACTCAGGACCCCTGGCATCGTAATGCACCTTGTTAATCACTGCACAACAAATAGAAACAGAAAATGCTTGATAAGTTATTTGCTTCTCCATAACTCATGATTATATTATAACTATTATTTACTGTATGACTAGGGATTAATTATATTTGTACGTTTAGCCAACCTAGCCACCTAAGCAGCAGCAGATTCCACGTTTGTAGGTGGAGGCTAAATGAAGAAAAATCACAGAAAGTCAGAAATATATACAAATTTTGTAACATAATACTTATAGAGCATGCAGACGGCTGTAAAAACAATTGCTACATACCTAGTTTCCTTCCTTAATTGAAACGTGGTTTATTCTTCATTATACATGAGATCAAACACCCTTGGAGTCGAACCCAGGATCTTGTGTGGTAGTCGGACTCTCTTTTAGAATGCCAATATGTTGGATATTTGGTCGATCAGTCGATCCTGATCCATTGTTTCCAGACGAAGACAATCTGGCAGCTTCTCATTCGACATTTTACTTGCGATGTAGGAAAACGAGATCAGAAATACTTCGTTATGCTATATTCTCGCGTTTACCGAAGTTTACCACCACTCGAACAACAAATCCTACTTCAAACTGACAGATATCAACTGTCCACCAAATCAACAGATGAACCGACCGCTTCGATGTTTCTCCGAATTTTCAGAAAGTGGCCTTTACTCCTTGCAGGGCAGGTCATGAGCAGGAGGGTTGAGTGCATGTGAGAAGAACCGCTATCTTATTCATTCCCTCGCCGGAAAAGGGACAAGCAATAGAATTCTGTTCTTGGAATTTGAAACGCATGGGGATATCTTTTCTGAACCATAAAATAATTAACGCAGAAAGTTCTAGCCACTCGTAGCTAAATCTTCCTGTTTGTGTCGTCCTTTCGGCGCCCATGGAGCCAGTGCAGGGCCAGATGAAGAGAAATTGCGGGTTTTCCTGGATCTGGTGTACAGCAGGGAGGAAAAGTGCATTTTCAATAGGTCTCAGACTTCCCTGACCGGGGCGGACCACAAAACCATTAACTGGATCCCCTCCCAATACATCTGTTTGTGTTCAACAAGCAAGAAAGAGGGAAATAAAAAAGAAATGCCTTGCTTGGGTTCGTGTTACGGAAAATTGAAGAAGTGTTTCAAACTGCAAGCAAAATTTACTGAAGAATTATTTTGCAATATTTGTCATCAAAGTAAAATTTCCAGCAAATGCAGAACAGTTTCCCGGGGCCAGTGGCCCCGCGTGCCCCCCCCCCCCCCCTAACGACGTCCCTGTCTTTTAGGTTATTTCAGTTAATCCGAACTGTCGTTAAACCGGTCAACTTATCCCCCATTAGTCCGGATTAACGAGGTTTTAATGTACAATGTGTAATACAACAGCACGAAAGTCACATCGAGTTACACCATCTATGGTGAGTGCACAGTGTTCACAATTTAAACTACTAAAATATTTTTTTTTTCAAACGTGTACTATATACGTAATAAAGTACGTATGTATTTAAACAGCGCCATTCTTTTGTACCTAATACCGTTTTATATGAAACGTTATTTACCTCAGTTGAATAGTTATCGGCTTCTAAAAATTTGAAGTGATACATTGTTTACATTTCACGCGGCCGACATTACATCTGCACCCGTGACCTAGAGCACACACACATCTGATTGGTTATGCTACGGAAATAGGACGGATCCTATCCTTGAGAAATGCCATGAAATATACCATGGCAACTGAAATGCCATAAAATTTAGCAACATACACGATAGCATTTTGGTCATGGCATAAATGTTAAGAAAAATTATAAAAAAGAAAAAAAATGCTTTCGTCTAAAGCGGGCGATAGACCGCATGGAAGAGGTGGTTTAAATTCCTGTCGCCAGGTTTCGCAGTGATGTATAACCTACCCACCCAAAGGACTGCGCGGACACTTGACTTGTATTTGTTATACGCTTTTACAGCGATTGTGACCTGCGCCCCGTTACACGTCTCCAACATAACTGAGTGGTAAAACAGGGGTTACGAGAGAGCCTTAGTCATGTGTTATCTCTGACGCAACAAACAACTAGCGATATTCAGTGTTGCAAACTAGCCCGATTCATTGTCGCGCCTGTTATTCGTAGCGTGATTTAATGCTGTGTTATTTTTTTCCATCAACAATCTTTGTGTGATGATATTAAATAGTTTCAAGTATCAATCTTGTCGGTACAGTGCTGTGTTAATGACTTTCGCTCCGTCAAACGTCATATCCATTGAGTTCATTCAAATTCAAAGAAGGGGGCTTTGTTTACTAGTTTATTGCGTTTGAGAAATATAACGCTTGATCATTACATTTCTTTAAACTATTTGAAAGTAATAGGCCTACTTCCCATAAGCTATTTGAAAGTTATACTTTCATTTGAGTTTTTTTTTTCTTTTTAAGTCCACTTTATACTAAGCTAATCCGGACTGAACCTATAGTTCAGATTAAAGTGGGATCCAAACAATAATTTTGCCGGGTATCGAACTCGGGATTAAAAGAGGACGACGTGGCCATGGGCGTCCGGTAGGGGGGAAAGGGGGCGTGCCCCCCCTGGAAAATGAAAGTCAACCAAAAAATATGTATTTCACACATATAATTTCATTTTAGCCACAATAATATGTGTTAATTATTGCATGAACACCATAAATTCAAATTTAAGCAATGTTTTTTAGGGAACAACACTATTTTGGGGAAAATTTGCCTTCGTTTGCCCCCCCCCCTGGAAAAAAATACCTTCCTTGCCCCTCCCTGGAAAAAATCCTGCGGACGTCCATGGACGTGACCATTACTCCATCTCGGAGGCTCTAAAATGTTTACCAGAAGTAAGCACAGTAAAATTTATTTATTGACTGATATAGCATATTTTTCTTCTCTTTTCTGCCCTTTCGGCTAATCGCGAAGATGAGAATAAATTGTGACAAGATGAAACGGATGACGGGACAAACACAAGCATGGTATGACACAACACGAGCCTCACGGAAGATTATACTGGCCGTGAGTGCAGACGCCAGAGCATCGTTAGTCTGCAAAATGCAGTGCGAGTAGCCTATTCCAGCATAAAGTACTTTTCATCGTGTCACTTTCACATCGTAACCCTGAAAATTATATGTCCCAGCAATAATGTAAAGCCACAACAATCTGTGTCGTTGGCTCAAAGCTAAGGAAACTTGTAAGTACTTATATTTTTCTGGTCCTTGAAAAATAAAATTCGATTGTTGCAAGTATGGGCTGAGGATTTTTTTTTTTACCATGTAGTGATTGGTGAAATTTGAGTGATAACTGATGTAGTTTGACACTGATATAGGTAACAGCCTGTCTATTTCATAATCTAATACATATCTGTGGTACACTGGTACACAAATGTGCACATAATTTAAAGTATAATAGGTGGTATGTTCTAACGTAGAATCAAAATTCATATTTCCAATAGAAATGTAAAATAGGAATGCCAGCCAGGAAACATTATGACTATTGTTGTTAGCGTGTAGCTACAAGTTAAAATTGTGGGTGGGATGTATAAGTATTGTTAGGTAAATTGTCCATGACTATTTTCATCCATTTTCCCCTTACATTCTACGTGTTTTGATTGATTTGATTTATTTTACTTCTCTTTTTGTGCCACTTTTGGCTAATGGGATGATATGATGATGTGATGAAATTGATGAATGGACACTCACAAACATCATGCCCAGGCCGGGGTTAGAACCCTTGATCTCTAACGTCGTAGTGCGATGTGCTAACCACTACGCCACGAGGGCCGGCTCACATCCTACGTGTTTATAAAACTGGATTCTTACATATGCTTGTTCAGAAGTTGTCAGCATGTTGTTAATATCTTTCAATTCTTGAAGCTCTCATTACGTAAAAGAAAATATTTTCTTAAAAATTTTGATTTGGTGTAAGTGCACTTTATGCACAGTAAGGCTAATCGGGACTGGACCTTCAGCTTAAAGTGGGGTCCGAACTACTATGTGCCTCCTCCTGGTATCGAACCCGGGACACTTTGATTAGCCTACAAGGCGACGATGCTACCACTGCGAATGTGTTCGGTAATGGTACAAACGCATTCCATGGGTGAAGTCTGTAGGCGGGAGAGACTTTTGGACAAATTTGAGAGATAGGCTTTTAACAAAAATTCACCCACTTCCAAATAAAATTTTAAATAGCTCATTATATGAATCTCCTTCTATTCTTACCAGTGGCTTAGGAAACGTTTTGATTTGGAGAGGTGTAAAGTTCAATATTTGCGTGATTGTATGATTTTTCTGCATGTTTGGGAATAAGCGTGTCAACACAGGGACACGCATTAATATGAATATTAATATTGGCCATTCCATTTTAGAATAGTCCACATGGCTCTCCATTTTTTTTTTAATATGCGATCTCTTTCTGCCAATAAAATGCAATAATCAGAAAACAACTTTGATTTTTTAAGAGAATTATTTCTATTTTCAACATAATTTTAACAGGTTTTGAAAACATGTACAAATAAGCTCTAGGGTTTCGATACATCACCTTGCACTAATTTAAAGCGGTTTTACTACCTTTTAAAGCAAGGGACCTAACTAGTAGTACCACAATGTTCAATTAGTATGTTCTATAGGTTTGTTTTACATCTCTTTTCTGCCACTTTTGGGTAATAGCGAAGATGAGGATAAGTGACGATATGATTAAATTGTTAAAGGGACTCTCACATAGAACACCCATGACTAGGACGGAATTCGAACCTGGATCCGTGGCGTCGTAGCGCGGTGTGTGCCTCCACCGCGTATCGAACCCAGGACCCCTTGATTACAAGGCTACGACGCTACCACTCGCCATCGGGTACGCCCACACACTATATACTAAATATAAGTCTCTGAACAACAAATTTTTGCGTCTGTCAAATTCCTTGATGGGGGATTCAAGGGGTACGATTCGGATCAAAGGATTTAGGGAGTACCCCTCCCAGAAATATGGGAACAATGTACCCTCTCCTTGCTGCACCGATGATTCTAACCAATCATATTCCGGAATTTCACCAGTTACTAAGTAGTTCCAAATTGCGTGCATAGATATCAGGTCAAGTAACAAAAAATGTTTTTATTTCCAATGCTTATGATATTATAATAAATAGACTACTTCTCTCAGTATGTTAATTGCAACTACAATTTTCATTTTGTAATGAGACATTAACTTTCAAACGTTTACATGAAAAGAGAAAGTCAGTGGGAGACCACAAAATGCTTGTTCAGAAATAGACGAAACACTTCTTGTTTGAGTATGTACACGAAACCATAAAGATTTGAATTCAGACACATCCCGCATCCTGATATTCCAACTGGCCGGAACGGTTTTCATTTTAATGCTGATATAAGTTGGCCAGTTTTATGTTACGAGTATTAGAACAAAATAATTACACCTAATATTAATGTTTGTGGTGAAATTTCATGTTAATGTACATTATACTCAAATAGTACATGAGCTAATCAACTTTTTTGTTATCACTGTTGTGGCAAACGGCTTAGAATAATTTCTCCTTGTAGAGTTTTAGGCGCCGGTCGAGCATTTATATGATGGGAGTGTCAAAAAAGTAGTTAGTTTTCTATGAAAAATTGCTGATTCAAGATAGTCGCCAGATCGTTCCGCTGCAGTCCATTGAAATGGCGATAACTTATTTTATTCTTAGGAATAAATACGATTTTCTTTTTTCCCCCGCAAAGTATTCACACCAAAATATATATTTCTTGTAATTAAAGTTTTCTCTTCTCTTTCTCACACAGTAATATATTACATTTAAAAGTAGTGTTTACATTTGGCTTAACAGAATGTTTTACCCTGAATAACTCTTGAATGAATAATATAACCGAAATTTCCACGGAATAGAAAAGTGTCATACTGGTCTTTAGAATAATGCCGCCAACATGTTTATCTTATTATACGAGTATTTACGGATGTTATAAGCAAATATATTACTTAGGAAGCATCCATGAGAGTCCGGGGGGGGGGGGTGGCCCCCCTGAAAAATGAAAGTCAACCAAAAAAATATCTTCCTTGCCCCTCCCTGGAAAAAATCCTGCGGACGTCCATGGAAGCATCTGAAATCCGTTACAAAACCTTCCTATGAAAAATGGAAAGTACCCGCTCACATGTTATAATTCTCTGAATTTTAGTGGCAATAGTTCTATAATTGGACATTATCGATTGTCATCGTTTAACATCAAGTTCTGTGTTCGTCTGAAGACGAGAGAATGCTCTCTCGAAATGTAGGTAATGTAGTGTTAAAATAAGTAGAGGGATAAGTACTCGCAAGTTACCTATGTAATAATATTAAGCACTACCAGTGTGGGAGATGAGGCCCCTTCCACCAGTGGTTTGTATTACGCTTGCTACAAGTGTAGTCAAGCTTATCAACGTGATATTTGATTATAAGATGCATTGCTTAATCGTAGATCAATATTTTTAATATATTAAAACTACAAACATCAGAACTGTTTAATCAATATCATTATACCCTAATAACCTAATTAATATGAATGCCTATATTTAGATATATTTTTGTTGTGCTTTACGTTACGCTTTTATATTTCCCTGGGTTAACCGTGACGACGAGGAAGAATGGTAAATTGATGAAATAGATTAATACCACAATACAAATGACCACATCTTCCCAGGTTTCGAATTTAGAAACTTTGTGTTCTTAACTTACTACGCAGACCACTCACTCTACCACGGAGGGTGGTGACAATATTTGTATTTTCCTTATTTTACGTCGCTCTTTTGCCAGTTTTGGTTAGTGGTGATGATTTGGATTTGTTGAAATTGCGGAGGTGATGTCTATGCTGGAACTCTAAGCCGTAACCATCGGTTGCGAAATTGCGAAACACACTCTTAATTCACTCGACCACCTTGGTGAGTGCAACTTTATTTAGTGTATCTTGGCGCTATGTTGTCAAATTTCCCTTGTCGATAGATAGGCAGTGTACGTACTGATGCATATCATGCTTACATGCTAAATAACTCCGATCCAAATTTGTGTTTTACACAACACTACCAGCTGATCAAAATTCGTTCATTTGACATTTCTTCAAAATTCAATCTCGCAAAATGTAACCACACTTATCGTGTTTTTAAAAAATGGGACACATTTGTTCCGGAATAGGTAATGTGAATTATCTAGACTGAGAAGGTCTGTATTAATACTGAGTATATTTAAGAAATGGGTACAAGTGATGACCCTTTTTGAGGACTTTCAAATGTCAACCTTTCCTTACGTAGTACGCAGTACTTTGCAGTCTAACGAAGCTCTGGAAGTCTGCACTCACAGCCGGTCAAATCGTCTGTGGGTGTTTTGCTTTGTCCAGTACACGTGCTTTTGTGGTTGGCCTTTCATCAATTTCATCTTCTCGCCCGTCATCCTCATCTTCGCGATTAAGTAGAAATGGCGAAGTAAAAAGTTGCTTAAGTAAAGTTGACGTACATTGAGAAGACATAGCATAAATATACAGGATATTTCATCCAGGCCATTTCGTCAATATCTACAATAGTTTCCCAAACTGGAAGATGGTTCGTTTTAATTCTGGTGTAATAAATACTGCCAAAGTTATTTCTCACGTTGCAGGAGGCTGATGGCAGGAATTGCACTGAAGCCAAGAAGACATGGGTTCACGGGATTCCACAAATTGATGCATTTTCCCATTCTTTTTGGCTCGTGCTGCCTAATTACAGACGAACCTATGCAGAAAGAGCAGACGGCATCGCCCTCCAACAATCTGCTTGTGGATGCATCTGTAGAAGCAATGCAATATCAGCAAAGGAGCAGAGGTTTGAAGCTTCAGGAAAGTGTTAGTGAGAGGTACGGAGATGCCATTGTCCATGTCCCGTCTTCTGGAAGCAAGCATGTCGATACCGGCTGCCAGGCGAACTTCAAAGACTCCATCCGCCACTTTGAAGATATGCTGCATCGCCCTTCGTATTCATTCTCAGTCACCCAAGTACCCCAACTGAGTTGCAGAAGATTTGCATCCACTTCCCTATCGACAAAGTCATCTTGGTCCTCCGACTGCTTGACTCTGTCCGATCGCAGCATACCTCTCACGTACAAACGTCCTAATGTGTGCCTGCCGATTGATACCAGGAGAAGCGGGAGGGCCATTGAAGTGATTGACCTCAACGCTGCACCAAGCGAACAAGTGACCAACTTTCTATGGAGAAAATCGAACCTGGACAATTCCACAAGGGGTCTTAAAGTTTCTTCTTTGCCTTCTTTGCCCCAGTCTATGCAAACTACGAAAGTAGCATCCTTAAAGAGAGTTTCTGATTCGTCAACTTTATCTCCTGCAGGTGACGCCACTGAGAAATCTCCAAAAGAAGCCAGGTCGGCATTGGCGTCACTATCTCATAACATTGGTCAATCCGTTCAATCTTCACACGTGTCTAGCTGCTTCAACAGGCGAGAATTTTTGAAGGATCTTCACCCAGATGAATCTAACTTGAAGACCAGAGCAGGACACAACTCCTCTGGGGATATTACTGCTAACCCCAGCACTCTCTCAGCGGTAACTCTGAACTCTACTAACACAAACGGGTCTGGAAGTTTGCAAGAAACACCAAGCGTGGAAGTTGGTGATGACTGCACAGAAGAAGTACTGAAACCAAAACTCTTAGCCCCTCCAAACTCTCCCTCCTCTAGCATTCTTCTCTCGAACACTTCTAGCGCTTCTGTTCTGTACAAACGTTACAGTCGCAAAATCCTGAGTCCAGAAGAAAAGATATCTAGTGAATTGAACTCGTTTGGCGACAATTCTGAGTCCTCCATCATGAGCAGAGCCACTTCATCAACGAAAGCATTCTATAGCCTTTTCCCAGAGCTGATCACGAAACTTGAGAACATTGAGAGTAACAGTGTAGGAGATCACAAGGGAAACGATCCCAACACTCTCCACCCTGAAAAGCGCTTTGAGTCTTTGGAGGGAGGAGACGATATACGGGTACTTATGAAGGTGAATTCCATCTACTCCGGTACTCCCACATCTAGCAATTTATCTGGTAGCAACGAAGGTATGACGCGTTCGGGTAGCGAGCCAGTTTTCCCAGTACACTCACCTCTCTACACTCACCGAGAAGTTGCTTCTGACCCCCAGTTAACTCCAGACAACACATCTCCTTCATTGCGTTTCCTGAGAAGAGCCATTTCTTTCTTAAGCTATATTTGGTCATTTTTTCGATGATTAACACAGGTTACAAAAATTGTACGTAAACATAATCAATGTCCCAAACTTTAGAGACATAAATCTATTTTACACTGATTCTATCTGTGTTCACAATAAATACTTATCTGTAACTTATATTTATAAATAAATATGTGCTTTAAACAGTCCTGTAAAGTGATTTTCAAGTACGGAAAATAAATTAAGAGATTTGTTTTACATTCCATTAATATTAAAATTTATTTGTTTTCTATTGGATCCTGTTTGTATTCAGAGGTGCGTCACGCACCTAGGAGGAAGTGTATAATTTGAAAGGAATATTGTTTTGTATTTTCTTCCTTCCTGTCCCCGACCCTAGTAGCGGAGTGGTTAGCACACCGAACCTACGACGCCAGGCGTCCCAGGCTGGGCATAGGTGTGTCCTTTCGTCAATTTAACTATAGCATCACTGATCCTCATCTTCGGGATTGGCCAAAAGTGGCAGAAAAGCGAAGTAAAATATACCAAATCGACCAGTTTCAATCCCGTCACAAACTAAATGTCAAATGAAGATGAGCAAACAAATTACAAAACATTCATCAATGAAGTATACTAATGAGTTACTGGTTAAGTTGCTGTGTTCAGAGATATTTCCTTGAAACAAGTTCAGAGAGAGAACGAACTAACTACGCCGTTGTCAAAATCAATGTTTGTTTCAAATTTACTATTTGCACAGACAGGCTAATCTACCATATGCTCCATGTACAAATGATAATAAAGTGCCATCACATCATGGCTTCTGATCCAATGAACTGCAGCCAATCAGGAGCGGTCCAAGGAATTCTGGGTACCCAGAATTCTCACTGAAGCTGTTTGAGCTTTAAGATGACGTATGTGGATGGAGTATCGGAACCACTGTGTGCCTCTACTGGGTATCAAATCAGATGACCCCTTAACTACAAGCCGAGAGCGTTACCAATAGTAGCTGTCCTCATTGTATGAATATATTTCATCTTGATGTAGCAATATCATAATGATCTTGATTTTTGAACCAGCTATGTTTCTCACGAAGTCGATCCATACCGACCATTACTTAACGGCCTAAAATGAGACATTTCAAGTTATTACGCATGGATCTTTTCAGAAGAATATAATCTGGATGAAAGTTATATCAGAATTTTAAAGTCATTTATCTTATACTTTATTATTTACAGTAAAAAGGTATATTATTTACAATGTAACCCAATTTTTTTTTGAACTACGTACAAGAATAACAGATAAATAAGTTATTATTGTAAAATCATTTGGATGTTGACTACGTAAAGTATGGTAATATATTTTGTGCATATAGTTAGTTAGCTTAAGAGTTAAATTTATTGCAGTTACTTTCCGGCTAAAAATGATATATAAATAAATACGTCCTGTTTGTCAGAAATCTGTATTTAGAACCTTAGAGTAGCACATCTCTCGCATTTCTCTTAAGAAGTACATCCCTTTGGTTCAACAATACATCTGGAGCACTTCTCTTGAGCAGAACATCCGGAGCACTTCGCTTCAGTAGAACATCCGGAGCATTTCGCTTCAGTAGAACATCCGAAGCAGTTCGCTTCAGTAGGACATCCGGAGCACTTCGCTTCAGTAGAACATCCGAAGCACTTCGCTTCAGTAGGACATCCGGAGCACTTCGCTTCAGTAGAACATCCGGAGCACTTCGCTTCAGTAGGACATCTGGAGCACTTCGCTTCAGTAGAACATCCGGAGCACTTCGCTTCAGTAGAACATCCGAAGCACTTCGCTTCAGTAGAACATCTGGAGCACTTCTCTTGAGCAGAACATCCGGAGCACTTCGCTTCAGTAGGACATCTGGAGCACTTCGCTTCAGTAGAACATCCGGAGCGCTTCGCTTCAGTAGAACATCTTTTGCATTGCGCTTAAGCAATACATCTCTTGGACTCAGCAGCACGTCACGTTCATTACCTTTCAAAAGAATATCTCTCTGTGTCAGAAGAACATCTTTCGGATGTAGAAGCACATGTGTTGGTACAGCCTGAAATAAATTAGGAGCAAATGATTAACATTATTTTCTTTGACATTCCTGTGCCCTAATATTAAAACAAAAGCATTATGTTATAGAAACATGAGTATGGTCAATTTTAAAAGTTCTGTGAAACAAATATGGCCATACCACGAATGATGGCCAATGTTTATCTAGATTACAGTGTTCCGAGCTGAGCGTGGGTGGATCCACTCCGAGAGATGAATGGAATGTTCTACACGGCAGAGCGCCATAGTGGGCGACAAGATTTATCGTAATTCGGTTCCTTTTACTCATAGATTCTTCAGCTTTCACTATCTACGACCTAGGTACCTGATATGATTCTGACATGGTGGAACCTGGCCCACCGCAAATGTAATCCTCCCTGGAATTTTACACAGAAGAGCAGATTGTACCCAGACCACTACACGAGGTGGAGCCTCAGCCACCATTAAATAATTCTCCCACACCATATGTTTATATCCTCCTTTACACTATACACTATATATTAGTCCTTTACACATATATACAATAAACCTTTTCGAGCAGGCATCATCTCCAGGAAGCTATCAACTCGGGGCAAGCCCAGGCACCTAACGATCTGTTGGGTGAGATGAGTCAAGGCAAGGATAATATAAACATTTTCCTGCTCCCCCCAAAATAGGCAATAGTTAGGCTGGATAGTTCGATGAAATAACCGATCTCTAACTATGCACTCACCAACATTCCTTTACACATATCGACGCCTTCCCCAAACACATGATACGTTAGGAAGTATTGACTTAGGAGAAGTTAAAGACAAACACACTACTGTGAGGACATAAACAGAACCAGTCTCTGAAACATAGGTATGAATTGAAACAAAAATAGCGGTTAGAAGTTCACCAACTCAACAAGAACCAATCACCACTAATCAGTTACAAAAAGGAATGCAATTTCTTACTCTTGACAGCGACATCTTTCGCTTTATTTCAACAAACTATGAAAGCTTGAAGTGTTGGAAACAACAATCTTAGCAGGAGGGATGTAACTTACTTTTGATCCACATCAGAGTGTAAAATCCTGGGAGGGACAGGGTGGATTTCCCCCCTACCAATCACCTTGGCCTAAAGATTCCCTTCCCACAAAAATATTTTGAGGAAAAGAATTTTTTTGAATAATAAAAAAGATAAGCAATTAGTTTTGAGTTCAAATATAATTTACTAAAGTTAATATCAATCATGCATGTCAGTGTTGCATGTTTTCTCTCTCTCTCTCTCTCTCTCTCTCTCTCTCTCTCTCTCTCTCTCTCTTTTTCAAGTGACCACTAACAGATCTAAACAATTAATAATATATGTACAATAAAAGTAAAACGATTGATTTATTTGCTTTATTTTTACTTCGCTTTTCTGCCACTTTCGGCTAATCGCTAAGATGAAAGTAAAATGAGAATGCAAGACAGATAAAAGTATAAAATCAAAAACTTTACAAAATCTTATATGTTTGGTTTGGTTTGATTTGGTGTTTTAAGTCCACTTTATGCGCAGTAAGGCTAATCGGGACTGGACCTACAGTTTAAAGTGGGATCCGAACCACTTGTGCCTCCACCGGGTATCGAACCCGGGACCCCTTGATTACAAGGCAAGTAGGCTACCACTGCGCCATGGGGGAGGCCCTAATCTTATATGTAATAAAATAATTTCGATTATTTGTAATTTATTGGCATTTTTGACCAGTTGTTAAAGGAATTACTTTGCTGCTTTATGAATACCTGATATACAGTATATAAAAGTAACAAATTCATTATTTTATATATATTTAACAATATACATATTCAATTTTTATTAATTTATTTTTATATGTAATAATAGATATGTATAACATATAATAATTCATACATATAAACATATTTGTGTATGTGTGTGTATATGTGTAAATTAAGATCCCCCGACCAACTTCCAATGACTTCGCTTCCTGATCCAGGTTATACAATAGTATATACATATATAGTCCCAATCCCACCATTGACTCACTGACATAAATGTTCTCCATGAAGGAAGCCCCGGAGGCCAAAAAATACCCAATTACGACCCCACCCCATGAAATCGTCCCAAAAGACCGAGAAAATTCAAAATTCACTCAATTAGCCCCTTTTTTAAGGGTGAAAATGCCCTTTTTCCACGTCCTTAAAAACCGTTTCCAAGGGCATTTTTTGCAGAACACATTGTTTCCTTCAATTCTTAATTGTCTGGCTACATTATATTTTTCACAGATCACACACAGATGAATGAATTCCTGCTTTTGAAAAGGTGCCTCAAACAATGATGACATCTACATAAGAAGAAGATTCAGTCCAGATACAATTACGTATATATTGGTATATACTCAATGCGAGAATGGCGTAACCTGCGACATAATCCCCCCGCATCCTGTGGTCACCCCTGCTGGTAAGGGAAGTGGGGAACGGGGATTAGGCCGCAGACCAACCAGACAATAGCAGTGGCGCCGAGAGACACGACGCGGCGGTAAGAAGTACTACGTGAATCTCGTTCTACTGGCTGCTGCGTTTCTTATCGTGCTGGATTGGTCGCTTCTCCGCTCCTCGCTTTCATTGCCAGCATTAAGATCGGCCACCGTAACAGTAGAAAAGACAAATAGTTAGATATATATTTTTTATTGTGGGTTTATTTTTAAGAGTCGCTCACTTTCGACGTGGCCTTTAGCCACGTCTTGTACGCTCGTATGCGAGACCTTCGGCCACGTTGTGGACGTAATCATATTTGAGATGGGGTAAAATGTCTGCATGTTGTATTGGATGAAGGGGAACAAGTGTATAAGTTCGCTAATTTGAAAAGTTTACAAAGTAACTTTATGTGTATATGGGCTCTAATAAGGTACAAATATTCAAAATATTCAAAATTGTCTATTTTGTTAATAATAAACTCAGTAAGTACTAACAGTTTCAAGATAATTGGTTGGATGTTTTCCATAAACGAATTCAATAGCGACACTAAATTGGAAATTCAATATTTACGTCTTTTGTAACCACGATGTAAATATTTTCACATTGAGTATATCAATATACACGTAATTGTATCTGGGCTAATCTTCTTCTTATGTAGATGTCACCCTTGTTTGAGGCACCTTTTCAAAACCAGGAGTTGACTCATCTGTTTGTGATCTGTGATAAATATAATGTAGCTAGACAATAAATAATTGAAGGAAACAATGTGTGCTGCAAAAATGCACCATATTTAATCCATTAGATGAAAATATGGAAGTGTTTAAGGGTATTATCGAAGGTGGGGAGGGGGGGAATATCCAACTTTTACATATTAGACCTTAATTGACATGAGGGTTCTGGGGGGATTCCGAATTAAATTTTTTGGGGGACGGTATCAAACTCTAGGTCTAAGATTATGGCGGGTATTTTAGTTAGGGGGGGGATGAGTGTTAAATTGAGAGGGATATCCAAATCTTGTGTATTGCTATTGTCTTAGACTGTTGCGGAAATTCTGGTGTGGAGACTGAGAATTATTTTTTTGGAGGAGACAATATCAACAGTAAGTCTAGAATTGATTGAGTATTAAATTTAAAGGGGAGATAGAAAGATCTTCATAAAGTGTTAAATCTTACATTGTCAAATATTTCTGTAGAGGAGAGAGAGTTCGAACATTACATTTTGGAGACTGTATTTACCGATATGGTATCCACACGTTTTCGACCCCGAACGTGCCAAAGGAGAAGCTGGAAAACACTAACAATGTATTCACATCCTATTAAATTAATATTCTTGAAAGCCTGCAAAGAAATGGATGTAAAAATTTTCTTGATCGCTTCGCTCGCAATTATGTGTTCATAGGATTCGTTTTGAGCGCTTTAATGAGGTGAATGTGAAGTTTTATACTATAGCTGCATTACAAAACAAGCGATATTCTCGATTATGATGGACGATTTTAGGGTGGTCTTGAGTAATGGGCCTCCTGTTTTGAGAGGAGGGGCAGATCAAATTAAGTGTTCGGTAATGCTACGGAAAAAGTTACTTTAGGTAGACACGTTGTCGTAATTAAATACTTTGTGGAGATTACGATATGGTTTGAGGTTGTGAATAATATTATTTGGGGAGGATGCACCATTGGTCTTCGGGGGGATGGGCACCCCTGCTTGCCAGAACTAGGATCGGCCGCCGTAAGAGTGGAAAATATCTACAGTAAGTTTGCTAGAATCTTAAAATTGAAACAGAACTTACAGACGGAAATCCAATCACAAGAGAAAATAACAAAAGTCGAAGATCCATAGTCTGTTCAAGAGTAACACGTCAGAGTGCTCTAGCCCTTCAAACCAATGCTTCTGTCATGTGACGTGCACCAATTTATATCATGGTTCTGTTTCAGTTATACTAGCTATGTCATCGTCATATGTGACTGCACCTGTCTGTGATTATAAGCAGCATTGAAGTAGAGGACAAACAGAAAACTCTCCTCTTTCATTTTACGTAACAAGTTTATCCCAGCAGAGTTCTAATGACGCATTCTCATTGTTCCGTTTCCCGGGACAACTTCTTCTTTGTTCATTTCTTGCAGGTCTTGTCAATAGTTCACACATACTACTTTCTAAACTTCTGTCATGAAATCACAATCATGATGAGAATCCAAAGTATTTGAAGTTAGAAAATCATGGCACGACATCAGTAACAAAAATAATCCATTTCTTACTTGTATAAGTTGCTAGTGTTTGGCTTGGTGGCCGAATGACGACCTCGCCACCAAAATTTTCTATTTCGAGTCCTGGCTTCGGCTTGGGTATTATTTGTGAAGTCGCTACATAAATTTCAACTAATTATCACTCATCCTCATCGTCGCGATTACCCTAAAATTTTCTGAAAACAACGTAAAGGGAAGAAAATAGAAAGTTGCTAGTGGTATTAGATGTAAACAAGTTTTATTATATCCATTTTGTTCGCTAGAGGCTAGGCGAGGCAAAATAATATTTTCACAGGGTAAAGAGGGATCCAGTTGTTGGGTAGGGGAGTACATTAACATTAATTATCTTGTCGTCCTCGCCATATAATTAAGGATACCCTGTGGAAGCACGCACTGGTCCGAACCCCACTTAAACTGTAGATCCAGTCCCGATTAGCATATGCATAAGGTAGAAACAAAACAAAGAACTCAAAATAATTATCTTGTAATATAAAACATTACGAAAAATTGCATTTCTATTCGTCACTTTCTCAATTCTTAATATAATTTCAGAATGACGGCAGTTATAGCGGAAACTAGAGACGCAGTAAGCAACATTTGGTCCAACCTGTTAGTTTTCCCACGCTAGCGATAGCGCGATAGTTCCTGTGCCAATCAGAAACGAGGAAAATGACAGTTGCTAAAGAGGGAGGAGCAAATGGTAAGCACAGAAGAAACTTCTTAGTATAATGCTTACTTTTTAATGTTTTATTCAAGAAATGTATTTTGAACAGTTTTCCGTGCTAGTGCTTTGTGTGCTGTGGTTACTCTTCTGTAATTATCATCTACTACTTTGAACAACTCTTACAACACAGGTTAGTGCTAGGGCCTCCCCCATGGCGCAGTGGTAGCGTCATTGCCTTGTAATCAAGGGGTCCCGGGTTCGATACCCGGTGGAGGCACAAGTGGTACGGATCCCACTTTAAACTGTAGGTCCAGTCCCGATTAGCCTTACTGTGCATAAAGTGGACTTAAAACACCAACTCAAACCAAACAGGTTAGTGCTCGTTATGCAATATAAATATAATTGTCTGGATACTAAAGGTATGTACGTAAAAATAAGCGGGACGTCACGAGTCGAAAATGCCGTCATCTGCGAGATGCATTGCCGTCTGCAGTCACCCGCTATCCCGGCCCCAAGCCAAACTAAACGCACTGTATATTGATAGCAAAATTATTTTGTTTCTAAACCTGGGGCAGCCATACTTCTAGGAATCGTCTACCCTCTTTCAATTATTGCGGCCGCTGATTTTGCATCGATACTAACTTGTAATAGACCATTAAAAGGAGAGTAGTTACATAAACCACACTATGGAAATCGGTAAAACGCATTCAGTACATAAACATGTTTCTTCTCCTTAGAAACAAGCATTGGCTATACCATGCTTAAATGAAATCCCAATTTGCTCAAGGCTTGGCAACATTGAAAAAAATTTCTCGGGCAACACTTTTTTACTTAATTTTCTGTATGATGTTTAAACTAATAGAAAGGTATTCGGCAAAATAACATCCCTTCTGCACACAAAGCAAAGGCATGGATTATAGACTGTGTAAAAATAAGAAAAGGATCACAAAGAATAGGGGTAAAACTTAAGAAAGAAATGACAGCAACTTTAATGAAAGTTAAGAAGCCGACTTAATTGCTTTTATCTTCCGGACGAAGACTGCGGGGAAGATCAATAATTTCTGCCGGAAGGAAACTTACGCTCAGGTGGAAAAGAAGGACAAGAATTAATTTTTCTTTGTTCCTTCTGATGAAAGGAGTGTGAGGGGAAAATAGAACAAGTTTTGGATTAAAATGAAAGAAAAAATGGGAACTACGAATCACTTTCCCCCTACTTCGTTTCCTCTCATTAAGAGCAGCCTTAAGTTTCCAGAAGGTAGAAGGACCAGCTGGTAGGATCCTTATGTTTCAGTCTTGAAATTATGAAAGAAATGAACTGATTGTGCGTCGTGGACGATTTTCAGAGACCATACATGGTTTAAATTTGCATTTTTGTTGCTTCGCGTCTAATTTTTGACTGACTGCTGTTAAGGGTATAAAGGTGGCTAAATAGTCTAGGCAGGATTTGACCTAACAGTTTATATTCTGTGACTTTGTTGTTATGGATTGTGAAGTAATGGTGTACATGTTTTAAATTAAACCGTGGTTTAACATGTTCTTGAATAAACACTTAATTTATAAAGTGTAAAACTGAACAACATGTACACCATTACTTTACAGCAACAAAGTCACAGAATATAAACTGTTAGGTCCAATCTGGCCTAGACCATTTAGCCAGCTGTATACTTTCAACAATCGCGACTAGATGAAATTGGTTTGGAAATTAACATTTAGTGAACATTAGATTACGCTTTCAAGCAATGAAGATGACTAGCGTGCGCAGACCCTCTGATTCCGGGGGAACAGAGGGGTAGGGGGGGGGGTCAAAATCCTTGACGAAAGTTCAGTCGGTGAAAGAAAGACTACATTTAATCTCACTGTTTTACAAGCTCTGTTTTGATGCTTTAAAACCTGGGGCGTATCTACACTCCCTTTCACCCCGTAAATCCGTTTCTGTTTACATTTAGTATAATTTTATACATTTCGTACATGGGATTCGTAAATAAAACTGATATTTACTCCAATTAATGAGAAGTCAAATCTAAACATAATTTACGGCTTTTGCTAACTAAAACTTTTACTACAAGGTGGCGCAAGTCATCACCTGATTTTCTTAGCTTAAAGCTTGGGTTTTAAATTAAACAAAGTAGGTTTTTTCGTGTGAAACTTTTATTGATTTGTAAGTTTTATGTCCTCAATTTTTAAAGATGACATCCCGACCACGAATTGATGCAAATTTGGGCTCTTTTTATTAAGTTTTCCATGGTGTTGGAAATCTGCGGGGAAATGTTTTCAATTTTATGCTGAATATTGTCCATTAGTTGCTGTAACGTCTCTGGCTTATTCACATAAACCAATGACTTCAAATATCCCCAGAGGAAAAAATCTGGAGCGGTAAAATCGGCGGACATGCCCGGCTATGGCAAATCACCAAAACGGGATATTACTCTGTCCGGAAAAGTGTCACGCAAACGAGCTAATGTTTCGCGGGCTGTTGTGGGGTATACTTATTCATTTTCACACACAATCAATTTCGTGAGTATCTTCTATTTAACTGACAAAACACTACTGATATAAACAACAAGATGTCAAAATGAAGGTCAGTTCAAATATGACGATGACTTTTGCGCTACCTGTTTCATGCACGCTTGCGAATTTTAATGCACATGTGCTTTCATTTTGTTATTGTGCCTCTTGAGTGTGGCCCGCTTAGCGTCTTGAAGTACTCCGCTTGCCGACGAAATTAGATGCATGTACAGCTATAGTGCGCGTCAAATCTCCTGCATATGGCGATAGCCAATAGCAGCGCACTGCAGCGGTGCCATGTCGAAATCTCACACGGAAAAGAGACAGCGTGGTTGAGCGAAACGCCTTGTCACGGAGAGCACGGAACATTAGATAATATAACATATAATAAACTTAATGGGAGAAAAAAACATACCTGATTATGCCAGAGGGACTGCATAATTGTTTCAATATTCTCAAGGTGGAAGTTGTATAGCCTTTGTAAGATATTTTGTCCCGTAAAGAGTACGTTATCTTTTTGGCAGTAGAAAATTCGCCACAATCGTAAATTTCAAAGACGGTTCTACGAACTACGTCTTTTTCAAAGTTATGTAAGTTTGTCGTTCTTTTTTGGTACGTTAATGTGCTTTCTAGGTGATTGAAACATTGGAGCAGGCCCCGATCCACATTGTTTTGCCCCCGAACATATCCGAGAAACGGTAGCTTGATTCACACCACACGCTTGAGCTGTTAGAGCCTGGCACTTCTTAAAGTTAATTTTACTGATCTATTCTTCACTCGAACATTTTTTTTTAAAAAAAATTGTACACCTGAAAAATCACCTGTCGTGCCTGGCTTCGTACAACACTGTATTGTTCTCTCTTCTCTCGCTATCACTACCACTTGGTTTACTCAACGACATGCTGCACACACACACACTAAAGATGTGGGAAAAACGAACAGTGACGGTATCCTCTTCGTCAATTTCTTCTTCTACCATCACTGGAAACGAACCTGCCCTGTTCCCTTCGCAAATCGGAAAGTTTCGGAATGCAACAGGAACGAAGGGAGAACAAAAACGATACAATGCAAATACGTTTATAATAACATTGCTTCTACAGAGGGAACGGTATAAGCTACAATTACGCTTGTTTTTCGTACATACTCACAAATTCATTATCTTTCCATCTGTTGAACTACTGATACTTGAAATAATATATTTATATCCGAGCGCCAGGTACACGATTTAGTAGCGAGGTGAAACAGGTTCTGAACTAGGCAACGCCGCACGTCTGCGATTCGCTGGTGCTGTTCAGCAGTTCAAGGCCATATGCAGGAGATTTGACGCGCACTCTAGCAGCCGACGAGAAGAGCGCTGGCAGAAGAGATGTGACGTACTGCCAGGCGACTCCACTCTTTCGCGTGGGGAAGGTGCTCTTCCACCAGAACTCTTCTCGTCAGCTTGACAATGACCCGCCAAGAAGAAAACAAGACTTCCTTCTCCCCGACCACCCCCAACCACCCCTAAATTCTGCAAATAAACCTGACCCTCTCTTTCCCTCTGTGCCCCGTCTCCCTTCATTCAGCGATCTTCTCGTCGGCTGCCGGCTGTACGTACGTACGACCTCAGCTCAAGTGCATAGCATATTTTGTAGCTTTCCAAGCCGAGATCTAGTCCAATTTCTCTTCGGTAAGCACGCTACAGAACAATGCAATAGAGCTAACTATGATCAACATGTCATCGACAACAAATCAATTCCGAGGAAAAGTAGCACCTCTCTGTCTGCCTGCTGCGAATGTCAGTATTTGCTTTCACACATGCGGACGTGTGTTGAAGGGTTTGTATTCGCTTCTTAGCAGTTTGAAGTGATAACACGCACCTATCGGGTTGAATGTAAAGGCCCTAAGATTGATAATGGTTTAGTCTCTCCTTAATCGGACGTCTCAGTTTTTTTAAGGCAAGGAACAACTTATACTACCTCCTATGCGTGTTTTATTATCATATACAGTTCGATGCACAAGTATTGCTCGGCAAATTTTCCATGACTAATTTCATTAATTTTTCTCGTGCATCCTGCGTGTTTTTTAGGAAGAGATTTTTACGTATGCTGGTGCAGAGGTTGTAAGCAGATTGTTTGTCGCTTTGTTTCAATTATCCGGGTTCGATACCTGGTGGAGGCAGATGGCACAGTGGTTCGGATCCTACTTTAAACTGTAGATCCAGTCCCGATTAGCAATTTCTGTGCGTAAAGTGGACTTAAAACATAAAATCATCATCATGTTTCAATTCTATAAGCTCCCGTTGAGTAAAACAGAGAATAAACACGCAATACTTTTGCATCGCACTGTACATATGGCAAATTACAGCTACGCAGTTTCTAAATAACAAACTTGAAACACGATTCATATTTTAATCTTCCAGAAAACAGATAAAGCAAGACACTTACACACAGAGTAAACAATACATTCGACTGCAATAATTTTAAACTCACCAAAAACACCTTACACTTATATTTTGTGACATCCATGTCTGTAACAACGAACATTTTCGATCATCACATTTTTTTCTTTTTTTTAAGGGTTTTGCATACAGGTTAGTAGTTTACCACGCGCTCTTACAATCGCGTCACACAGTGTAAGCCAGGCATGTCAAACTCAAAATATGAACTGGGCCAAATAGTCAGTAGTGTTAGATAGGGCGGGCCGCAAGGAAAAAAATTAAATTATCTTTAATACTTATTTTAAAGAATGACTAACATAACACTTAATAAAATATAATGAACATTCATTGAAACTTGATCATTGCTTCTTGCCTGACAGCTGGCATATTTTTTCTGCCACCAACTTATCAATATCAGGAGACATCTTATTCAAAGCAGCTACTTTCAGAACACAGCTAAGATGAACGTCTGAAAATCTGGATCTCGTTGGTGACTTGTTTCCTTTCACGAGGAAATTATTTCACACGCAAATTTGCGGGTTTCTGGAAAACGTGCAGGCAAGTACTTATAAAAGTCAGGGATACCCACTTCGCTGTACTTTTGTTTCAAAGTTGAGTCGCACTGAATTTCAATTACTTCCTTCTGCAAATGTGCTGCCACTTTTTCTACGTCAGTCGTAAACAATGCTGAAAACAGGGAGGTCTTGTCTTCGAAAGAACGAACATCGTGAAACCTTTTCCTGAATTCAGTATTCAAAACCTGAATTTTTTCGGCGTACTTTTTGTACAAAACAGGGTCCTTTGAACTTGATCTGTATTTAGAACAAGTTGGAAAGTGCGTCACTTCGTTTCTTAACTGTTTTTCCCAAAGCAATAACTTACGCTCAAATCGTTTTGACTTGATCATTCATGTTGGTGATTAATTGATCTTTGCCTTGCAGTTTCAAATTTAAATCTCACAAGTGTTTCGTTATATCAACAAGAAAGGAAAGATCTTGTAACCACGTTGGTTCCGAAAAAAGGCTGGTATCTTGTTCTTTCATTTCCAAAAATTGCCATATTTCATCTTTCAAGTTCCAGAATCTTTCAAGAACCTTAGAACACGATAGCCAGCGCACTTCTGTGTAGTAGGGCACTCCAGAATATTCGCTTTCTAAATCTGCTAGGAAAGCAGAAAATTGTCGCTGGTTTAAGCTACGGGATCTTATGAAGTTGATAGCTTTTTTCACAGGCTTCATCACACTTTCCATGTTGATTACTTTTGAACACAAGACCTCTTGATGAATGATGCAATGCACATGATGGAACATGTGTTTATCGCAGGTTTCACGAAATTCGTTTTGCAGTTTTGTCACAAAACCATTGCCCATCATTGAAGGGGCACCATCCGTAGCTACACAGGATAACTTTGACAGAGGTAACACATACTTCCGCAAAAGTTCACGAACAGCAATAAATATATCCTCACTGGTAGTAGTGCCATGCAACGGTACAATGTCCAATAGCTCCTCATCACAAGCACGAAGAAACACAGCTAAGTGAGCTACACCACCGATGTCTACTCTCATCACAAGCGATGGAATAAGCAATGAAATTTGACACTTTTGTTTTTATTTGATCACTCAAATCACAGGCCAGCAACCGTGTTGCGGGATAGTGAAATGCCTTGAAAAGCTTTTACACTTGCGGGATTAACTATTTCAGCAGCTTTTACCAAACACCGTTTAATAAACTCGCCTTCGGCAAAAGGTTTTGACTGTTTAGCTATCAACTCCGACAATGCGAAGCTTGCGCGTACCGCAGCTTCGCTTTCTTGAGCTACTTTAGTAGGTTTTCGGGCGAAGGCAGCTTGTTCCCCTTTCCCTCCAACCCTCCCCTCATTTTAGATTCCGGAGGGAAAACTGCGCAGGCAGACGACTTAGCCTTGGACTCTGAACAACTGGTAATCAACATTCGTCAACCACCCCAATAATGCAACACGACCACCTTTTTTCACCTACCGACGGGTATATCCTGTCCAAGAGGAAAACGTGTGAAATTTCACATCGTCTTATATATAATAACACAGATATTTTAGCAAGTACTACATCTGAAGGCTCTACTATTTAAAAACAGATAATAGCAAAGGGGCCGCACAAAAGAAGGGGCCGCATAAAAATATATCGAGGGCCGCATGCGGCCCGCGGGCCGCGTGTTTGACATGCCTGGCTGTAAGCCTTCATATTTACTGGTAGAGTCGATACAGTGATACACGGTACATCTGTAAGATTTGAGTGTTGGTAAGTGATTATTATTATGCTGCCGCAACATACGTTCACTTTAGAAGAAGAAAATATGTGCGAATGTTATGTGAAAACAAACTCATGCAGATTGATTTATTGATTAGCTTTATATTACATCGCCTTTTGTGCCAATTTTGTATAATTTGCGAAGATGGGGATGAGTGATGTCATGATGAAATTGATGAATGGACACTCACAAACATCCATGCCCAGGCCGGAATTCGAACCTGGGACCCCTGGCGTCATATCGCGACGTGATAACCACTCCGCCACGGTGGCTGGCAAAAGAAGTCATGCAGAAGTGTGAGGAAAGTTTATGAAAAGATGTGAAACATTTGTAGAAATGCAAGGACAACAATTCCAACATCTGTGACAAAAGTACGTCAGCCGGCCGTCGTGGCAGAGTGGTTAGCACAGCGCTCTACGATGGCATGGGTCTTGGGTTCGATTGCCGACCTGGGTATCGACATTTTTGAGTGTCCCTTCATCACGGTCCCTACGGTCAACACCTAAATAAGCACAACCTCAGACAGACTGATAAATGCCTGAAACGTAAAACCGAGACGGACACACCGGAACATAAAGCCTTCTTTTGCCAGACATCAAACAAACAAATCGAAGATTTAAGACAAAAGCTACCAAACTTCAACACGTACCAGTTAATAAGAAATCCCGAGCACTTTACGTCACTAAACGACTTAACAAACCTGGTGTCGAAAGAGGAACATTCCCTCTTCAAATCCGGCATCACTCACCTCCCCATTCAAACCCTACCTCCGGAATGTAATATACCCCCCAGAAGATCACAAAGAATCCACCTTCGACAAACTCAACAACAGGACATCCCTCCTTAGGACTAAGATCACCAAGAGGATAATGAAGCAGAACCTCCCACAGGAACATCAAGAAGGAGACACTAATACAGAAGACAGTGATATGCCAAAACGAAAAAAGGTTACGTCTCCCCGGAGAAAGGCAAAGGATAACACTGCAAGGACTCGACCTAGGAACCAACCGAATTTAACCAAGATTTTTCTTTTTCGTTTCTTTCGTAAATTGTAATCTTACACCCCCTTCTTTATTCTCGTTACTAAACACACTGCAAACTTCTCTCACTGATTCTTGACAATTCTCTATATTTCCACTACCGAACGTACTAATGTACCCGATACTTCCCAGGAAATCCCTCCCTACTTCTTCCCTTCCTGATGATGTCCCGGGTACCAACCGTCGTACCGATGTTCATCCCAGTCCGACCAACTCTTGCTGGTCTCCCGCAAGTCTCCTTGCATCAGGTACCACTCGTTCTTTCATATCTCTTCCTACTATTAATACGTACATCTCAAAGCCAATAATACTCTCACTATCTCAAACATAACATACTAGAACATAGACCCTGCTTAACATTCATAGAATCGTGTTAATGTCCATTCCTCATCTCATCCATCAACACTAATGCACACGACACACAATAAAACTTATCCTAAGAAAACATTACCCACCCAATTACACACTTATGTAATTTCGTATCTGTGATCATAAATAATATTAATGTTAAACACTAACACTTATTTACTTCCTATTATTTCTAACCTTTATCTTAATCTTCTTACCTTGTAGAATGATGTGAAACCAACTTTGTTCAGGAAAATCGAACAAATTTGGTTCTTCACACTGGGACATTCTTGCCAATGTCACAGTGAATTATTGTAATTAAAAAAATAATGGAAATCAAGGATGAATCAAAGAAAAGCGGGGGAATCCGTAAAAAATTCACGGAACTGACGCCCTGGGTTAATTTTCAGGTACCAGGGCATAAGCACATACCTCCGAAAGTAGCTTGACTACTTTTATCAGTATACATAAAAAAAAAAATAATAATCGTTCTATGTAACCATATCTTGTATACTGTTTAGGAAATAAAATTCTTTGTATAATGTCCCTTCATCATTCATCAATTTCATCTTATCATAACTCATCTTCATCTTCGGGATTAGGCAGAAGTGGACAAAAAGCGAAGTACAATAATCGAAATGTACGTGAGTACTTGCAATTTTGGATAGCTTAATTAAAATAAAGCAATGGGCTTGATTTGAGGGATATGTATATTTCACCCTTGGGCAGAGGTGACCATAAACAACGCTCGAGCACACAGAAAGATAAAACTAATCTATTAGTAAGAGTACATTCCGCTGCTCTGGACAAACCCAAAAGAAGGAAAATCAGGGGCCTTCCTGTCTTTTGAGACCCCGATGACTCATCCCAAGGCTAGGGGTCTCCTACAATCTCGTGCTACGTCACTCCATTCACCTCAAAGAAATCTGATACGCTTCTCTCCACAATCGCGGAAGAATTTCATGCGTGCTGATAATTACCTTTGGCCCCTTTTTTTGCTGCACGTTTATTAAATATTTCTCGCCTCACCCTCCACGATGCCTTATTGCTCTTTAATTTGATACAAACAGGAAGAAAGAAACGCGAGGGAGGAACAAGGAAGGGGGAGGGGAGTGTATTCGCTACAGGAAACGGAAAATCATTGCGTGGCAGGAGGGTAAATGTGCCGACGTGTTGATCGATATGGATATAAGGGAAGGACTTCGACACATTCTTTAAGTTCATATATTCTTGAAAATTGGTAAAAAAATGGCAGATGCCCCTCTCCACTTTTTGCCCCTGCACTATAGCCACTTATACTCTGTCTCGGGTATCTCTGTAGCAAGGCCGTGCATAGAGGCAGATGAAAAAGGGGGGGTAATCGCTTGGGCAGAGTAAATCAGTATACACTGCTGCGTATATCCAAAGTATTCGAACCACTCATTTTCGATCACCTCAGATGGAATCTAAGAACTGTCATAGCTCCTCAGCAGCATGGTTTCGTGCAGGGCAGATCCACAATCACGAACTTAGCAGTGATAACACAAAGCATAGCGGACTGTATAAACAACAAAGGACAGTTGGACGTAATCTACACAGACCTGAGCAAAGCATTCGACAGAATAAACCATTCCATCCTCCTCCAGAAATTACTTAGTGTTGGAATCTCTGGTAACTTGCACAAATTACTAGCAAGCTATCTTTGTGATCGCACACAAGCAGTTGTACTAAACGTTTTCACCTCGGCCGAGAGAAGAGTTTCGTCGGGAGTCCCCCAGGGATCCAATTTAGGTCCATACCTTTTCCTTCTGTTCGTCAACGATATTTTGAGCCACCTCCAAAAAGTCAATATTCTAACGTACGCAGACGATATGAAACTGTACTATCCAATCAGCTCATTGAATGACTATCACACGCTGTCACTCCTTCGGAAACTGGTGTAAGCAGACGGGAATGATCATAAATGTGAATAAGTGCAACGTAATGTCATTCACTAACAAGAAAAGAACCATCACACACGAGTATAAAATCGGCAGCTCGACGGTGAGGAGTACGAGAGTTGTCGTTGACCTCGGTGTCCACTTCACATCTGACCTGTCGTTCAACACCCATTATCAAGCCTTAGTGAAAAGGTGCATAAAGCTAGTTGGTTTCATTGTTTAATTTTTCTGTGCCTACGGTTGTAAAAATATACGTCACACTCGTTCGTCCAGTACTGGAATACTGCAGTCCCATATGGAATCCACAGTACAAACATGGCAAGAGGAAGTGGAGAGCGTCCAAAGGCAGTTTGTGAAATGGCTGTGCTTCAAGGTGAACATTGAATATCACAAAAATAACTATACATCTCTATGCAAGCATTTCGGTCTGGAAACTTTGTTCAACAGAAGAGTCGTCAGTGATGTCACTTTTTTACAGAAACTGATTAATCGCGGCTGTGAGTGTTCTGCACTGTTAGAAAGAATAAACTTTAATGTAGGCCGACACAGTGCAAGAAACCGAAAATTATTCTACACAGAGAGGTCAAGGGTCAACAAGCATAGGTTTTCACCTGCAGTGCGCATGCAGGACACGGTGAATGAAGTATTAAAAACTGTAGACTTTGGTATGTTCACAGACTCACGTAGTGTGCTGGAAAAAAAGATAATCACAGCAATAAGTTCATAAATTGATGTAAATATTGTGTACATAGACGTTCATACTTTCATGTATTCTTTTTTTTCTCTTCTCTCTTGTTATTTATTCACAGTGTATTATGTTCAACATAATTGGGAAATGTATCCTGGGCTGAACAAATAAATAATAATGCTGGTAACTGCACTTGTTTTCCACCCCTCCACGCAATCCTGTTCTCTCTGACGTGTTGATTGTTGGAGCCGTCTCGCGTAACTACTTACGCAGAACACTTGGTTTCGTTCGTTTGATCCAGAAATATAGCCGGGGCAGAGTAAATTGTTAAGCCTTATCTACCAAGAAAAAGTAAACTGTCCTTGCTCCTCCCCCCAGATATGGCACCTAACCTACTGTCCAACAGCACAATATTAAATACACGTATAATTACACGTTATTACTACCACTGCTAATATTATATTTGCTTTGATTTTTGAACCTTTTGGTTAATTGCGATCACGGGATTTGCCAAGTATTCAGGTTGAAACTGATTGTTTTATTGCTTCTAATTATTGTTGAAGTAAATTGAAAACTCAATACTTTTTGAATGCAACCCAAATGTTATTAACTATATCTTCAAGAGGGCAATTGATTCAGGGACACTAACCCATGCCCCTCTTGCAACTAAACGCCTTAAGAGAGATTTCAGACTGAAACTACACGCGACATGTGCCGCTTGGGAACGATTAGCATGAACGTTTCACACCAGAGCGGCATGGCAGGTCGTAGAAGCATACGTTCGATTCGTGAAATTCTCAAGCTGCACGTGTCGCCTGTCGCTTGTCGCTTCAGTCTAAATTCACCTCAGGTTAGACTCACTATATTCCTGCGTTGGCCTCAGGGAGCTTTCAGATCAAAGTGACAGACGACTAGCAACAATTCGCACAGAAGCAGCAAGCGACAAGAGGCAGAACCTCTTCAGTCTACAACAGAACATCCACCATACATATGCGAACAGACAAAGCCGACACGATCCACGGTATTTAAATTGACCAGGTCGAGCGACAAGTGCAGCTTATTGTATCTTTCGGGTCGGAAAGTTGCATTGAGGGTTAGTTTCCAAGCGACACGTGTTGCTTTCGCCTGCTTGACATCTCCCTTAGGCTTGCATGTTTGAATAGAATTAACTCAGGGATTACTTGTGAGAATTTTAGGTGAAAACAGAACTGGAGTAAAGAAGATCTTTCATTTGACTCCTTCTATTTCTAAGCGATCAAGTAGTAGTAATCTATTATTTACACGTTTCTGTATAAGCTTGGAAAATAGTTTCTTATGTACAAAATATTGATGTGTGAAATCAGGATGTTATTTTCTCGCTGCATCTCTCTCTCTCTTTCACCTTCTTTGAATATTTATTTTATCTTTCTCATTTTCTTTCGTTTCTTTCTCTCTCTCTCTATCTCTCTCTTTCTCTTTATCCTTCTCTTTCCCTCCTTCTTATCTCTATATCTCTATGATCCTCCATCCCTCTCTTTTTATCTCTATCTCTCTACGCCTCTCTCTTCTTTTCTCTACACCTCTCTTCCTCTCTCTCGCTCCCTTTTATCTCTGTCTCTCTACGTCTCATCTCTATTTTTCTACGCCTCTATCTCTCTCTCTCTTATCTATCCCTCCACCTCTAACTTTCCACTCTCTCCTTCTCTAATTCTTTCTCTCTCCTCCTCTCTCTCTCCTTAACTCTTTCGGCTGTTTCTCAATCTCTCTCTCTCATCATTGTCTATTTTCTCTCACCCTTACCCTCACACTACTATCATTCTTTTCCTCACAGCATTCCTCCCTGTCTTCAGATAATGATTTATTGCCACTTTGTCGATTGTCCAAACAACACTTTACGATTTCTAGCGTCAATTCCGTTATATTTCGGTTGTTGGGTGTTTGGGAGGAAACTCGTGCCCAGACAGAAACGAGGAGCAACTAAATTGCATTTCTCGCATTCATTGGTCACCGAGGACAGACGGTCGTTTGTCCAGCGGATGTCGAAGGGCGTTACGAGGTATGCATACATGAAGGGGAAAAGCTATTGGGTGGATTGTGAGAAAAACAAGTCTGGTTTCCTGTACACACGCGAGATGCTACACGACCAGTGATGATAAGATTTGTCTGATTCCTTCTTCGCCGTCACTGGACTGGATGCTGGACCTCCTTTGGCGGTGAGTGATGAGACTGTAAAGTGTTGCATTTAACCCTCCAAGGATGTCTAGAATAATCAAATAAATGTTTGAGCAGGCAGGATACCATTTAAACATCTTTACAACATACCCATGGCCCTTGAACGTGGGAAGCGCCAGCCTCTCAAGGAAATTTATTCAGTTGTTACAGCTTGCTAAAGTTTTGGGGCGAATTCATCGCAATATTTACAGAGGCATTTGAAAAAGTGCCGTTCACAGAAGATGCTCTGGTGTGGCGCCACAACAAAGCTTCTTATGAATCTGAAACTTTGCTGGTATCCATGTGGGATACGTATGCACAACATGCAGAAGTTTCGTCAAAATTAAAGAGGATCGACAAGGGATCATATCTGAAATTAGGCCATATGACATGAATGACCCACGAGTACTAATTAGAACAAATATAATATATATATATATATACGTATATATACATACATACGTATATATATATATCAGCATTATATTCACAGAATATATTTAGTTTAGTTTTCTTTATGATGCTAAGATTGTTCTTATTTTTTATTCCCCTTGACAGACAGATCGACAAAACGACCTAAATAATGAATACCCCATTACTCTAGTATCTGGTATTTCTTCACTCCAGTAAATTCTACGTGTCTGTAGTAATCAGGCATGTACCCAAAGGGGGGGGGGCTCAGATGGCTGAACTTCCCCCTAAATCCTACAAATATGCAGTTTAAATAGTGTATAGTTGTAATTAATTTTACTTTCTTATCAGGGTTAAACATCTTGCATAATAAGTTACAATATACTGAGAAATTCAAATTCAGGGCTTCTACCCCCTACTTTTTTGCCTTTAGATTGCGGCTGCTGATTCGGACTGGACTCCCCTTCCCCCCAAAAATAAATTCTGGGTTCGGGCCTGGAAATAATATCCGGGTAATCAACACATATATAATGATTCTATTCTTGACGTGAATAAATGCCGATCGTGAAGATAATATTGATGACTACCACCTTCCTTTATTATCTTGCACATTAGTCCAAAATTTTTTGACACCGCTGCTGGGAGCAGAATAACGATTTACTAATTGACAGGAAATGCCAATTTGCTTCCAAATGAAAACATTTTATTGCTGAAAATACTTCCATTGTTGAAAACAACTGTCATAGCTACAGTAACTCACAATCATGAATCCAAATCTGTGCTAATATGCGTACGTAAGACTGTGTTCCTTGTTCTGAGAGACTGGGTTACGCTGTTCACGTAGTTTGCCGTTTCCACGATAGATGGCAGCTGCTTCTGGCTAACTCATTAAACTTTGGAAAATCATTACAGGTACTGGCGGCTGCATGCTCCTTCAATTCTGAATGTTAATAAAAATATGTTTTTCATGTCAAAATACATTTTAGAAGTTTGTAGAGGAAATAGATATGAATCCCCGCATGATATTCCTTCATTCTGAAGGCTATGTAAAGATGTACTTTCATATAAACTGTGCTATCATAAATTCCATATGTGCAATTTTCATTCTTCATTAGTGTTCTTCTGACACACTTCATGTCTATTGTTTCAACTTGATTTCCAGATCGCGTTATTCACAAATACGTTTGATCGATTCATAATCGGAAATGGACCTGTAATTTGAGGTAGATTGAAAATCAATCAAAGAAACTGCACACAGAAACAAACCGGATTAATTCCATTAAATGTTCATTATCTATAATAGGTTATTTTGCTAAACATTATGTATTATTTCATGTGAAGATACGCACACATACAGAGTGTCTCAATTAAGTATACACATAGTTTGAATGATTGTAAAATTAATGTTTTTTTAACATATAGTTTATTTTCAAAATTTAAAATACTGTACAGAAGTGAATATTGTTTGACAACGCCTGTTTTCAAACTTATGCCCGTTCTGGTCCTGGCAGCACTGCAAAAGCGAAATAATGGAATCGCAAACTTAAGAAATCATTTTCGATCGATATTTGTACATATTCTCGTTCAATGGCTCGTCGACTCTTGCCACTCTTGTCTACTTTGTGCACAGATTAGCTAATCGAGACTAGAAGTACATTTTAAAGTGGAATTCGAACCGCTATGTGAATCGAACCCTAGCCTTCTTGATTCCACAAGACGACGGCGTTACTACTACGCAACGTGGAAGCCCGAGAGGACAACGAGAACGAGATGGTGCGAATTCTAGTCTTTCGTCTTGCACAGCTTAACATAATGCTATTACTTTCAGGATGCATAAAGCAGATTATTCTTAAAGCATATCTCTAGATACCGTCGCCTCAGCGTCTCCATGCTGACCCGGAAACCTAATAAAGGATAACGAGATGCAATGTTCTTGTCTTATCTTTGGTCCTATTATCGTCGGGCCAGGGGGTGGAGTTTTATAAAATTTGGGGCCCTAGGCTATCCTTTGTTTTTGGCCCTGCTGACATTATTATTAGTAACAATAGTTTTGTCATCATGCTGCTTCACTTCCACACGACAATAATACCGCACACGCACCATAGGAAAATAAACCGACACTACATTACGGTAGCCACACTGGCGACGAACTGAGAAACAAGGATATTGATTTTAACCGTCAATATCCCTTCACTTGACTTTCAATTGCTGGCATTCAAAATGTTTGCATACGTATCTTCGAGCAACAACTGTTACATTCGGGTAATGTTACGTCACTTCTGAAAGAGGGTTGTGATGTAAGAAGTTATTTACACGCTAGAAACGCTTTCCTTCTACATTATTTCATGAAATAATAAAATAAAAGGACTTGTCATTTTGCTATATCACAACATTAAGGAATTTTAATAAGGTAAGTGAGTCAAAGGTAGCCCGTGTTCCCAAGGTGGCCCACATTACGAAAATCATATTAGTATTTAACACAGCTAACAAATGGAACTACATTAATATACCCAGTCCCCTCAGATGCACCATGCAGAAAACGAACTATCTCTGGCTGCCCGCAGCCGTTTCATTTAAGTTATTGTGAACCCCTGGCGCCGGAGAGACTGTGGAGACCAGTCCTCCACGGTGGTCGGCTATTCCATGATGGGTTGTAATAATGACGTAAATTGCTCCAATTGGTTATGGATTTGCCTTTACCTTGCAATCTTGCAATAAACGAGAGATTATGTTCTCGCAACTTCCAGCCACTAACAAATGTATTCCTGATTAATAACTCAGCTAAATCGCTTAACGTCATTATTTGTACAACCCATCATGGAAGTACAGCGCCACATTCGACCTGGTGGCGGAAAATTGAACTATTTTTTCTTTTCGCCATCCTCTTCCCCGTGGTCTGCATAGTGGAATCACTAAATTTCAGAGTTCTACGATATCTCAAACAGGCTACAGAGGGCTCAGAGTTGGGTAACTTTAATTCTGGCCACCCGGTATATAATATATGTCAACAATCAAATGTTTGACACCAACAATTTTCTATAATGAGATGTAGAAACGTGAATAAACATGAATAAATTTGTTTTATTGAGCACAAGCATCATTTTCTAACCACCTTGGGAACAAATGTAACGGTTTTTTAATTCCTTTTTTTTTTTTAAGTTACAAGCAATGTTACAAAATATATATTTGGTACACATTGTTAATTAGTTATATGAGTCATTTCTTTTAATTCCAGAAATTTATCTCTCATTAGAGATTTGTAAATTGCCCTAGAAGTTTAACTAGTGTTTCCTTTGGTTCACCTACTTTAGTCGACGGTCTCTCACTTCCGTCCCTTAATTCAGCGTGCCATTCTTGTGCGGCCCCTCTGGTCTTGTGGCTTCTAGGATATAGCCTAGGATAGCCTAGTGTCAAATCCCCCGATTATCGTATTTCTGCGTTCAAGTAGATCCTGCCGTCTAACAAGATGGAAGGAAGTGAAGAGGGACGAAGGAGAATCCAGAAGAACGTCTGGCCGTCCACCGACCGTGAGGGAAGTACCCCTCCGCATCAGGAGGCCTATGTCTTTGATGTATCTGCTTGCTATTCTCCTCCTCTCCCTGGTTTCTTCCTCTGTGGAGGATATTCATTCCCTCCTTCTGGGCGGTTTCCTCTCCTACGAAGATGATACCTTTTGCTCCGAGCTATTTGCATTTTTCTTGTTTCTCCTTTCCCTTTGTGCAAAGGCGAAGGCAAGGAACGTGGTTCGACAGTTGATACAGTTCCTCTTCTGTTGTGCATCGATGCAGGGGGGGCTTTTTGGAAAAACACGATTCTCGCTGGAAAAAGGAGTTCGATTGTGGGAAGTGTCTGGAGATTCACAAGCTATAACGGCTTTTCCTGTGAATCTATCCCTACCTTTCTCTCTCTTTGTATCTCTCAGCAGTTCTCTGTGTCTTAATCTCTCCCTCCCTCTTTCTCTGTGCCCACATAGATTTCTCTCTCTCTCTCTCTCTTTCTCTCCCTCTCTCTCTCTCTCTCTCTCTCTCTCTCTCTCTCTCTCTCTCTCTCTCTCTCTGAATCACTATTTCTTGTCTTATCTCTCGCGCTGTCCCCCATTTTAATGCTGTAACAGACATGGGCGTAACTTGGCGTGGGGGTAAGGGGGCACTTGCCCCCCAACATTTTCAGGTTTATTAAAATGTACGAGTTATTGTTACTTTTCCAACCTTCTGCGAACTGAAGAGAAAAGTAATAAATACTAATTATTGTGATATCACACATGTAGCTAACAATTATTTAGCAAATAATTCTGAACGATATTTTTATTAAATGGAAACTTTTCGATTCTGCCCCCACTTCCTCATGTTAAGCCCCAAATTCGATTTGGTTGGTTGATTTGGTGTTTTAAGTCCACTTGATGCACAGTAAGGCTAATTGGGAATGGACCTACAGTTTAAAGTGGGATCCGAACCACTTGTGCCTCCACCGGCTACCGAAGCCGGGACCCCTTGATTACAAGGCGACGACGCAACCACTGCGCCATCGGGGAGGCCTCCCTAAATTCGATTCTGCTCCCTCACCTCCCCAAGGTTAGGCCCCAAGTTTCGTAGGAACAGATAGATTTCAGCATCTTAAACATTACAATGTCTTTGTAAGTTGATGTTCAATTGTTTTGTCGATTCTTTGTCAAATATGGACTTATGTATGTAAAGAATTCTTATTTCAAGTCATGGCTTAACTTGTTGTTTTACATGAAGTCGAAACGTGCGGGGACTGTTATATTATTTTTACGGTTGTAATACAGCAAATGGCGTATCTTTATATCTATCTATATATATATATATACGTATGTTACTCGCTTGGCCCCCCACACTTTACCTCCGCACTCGAGGTTCGGTGCACTTCGAACTCGGCTCAGATTTGTCGAGGGGTATCTTTCTTTGTACGACAATGCACGTGGGTTGCTACAAGTCAACATAATTATATAATTAACTACAAGAGACAACGGATAACCTTTGCGAAACTTTATTGCTATAGGGGATAAATTACCTTGTCCAGCTTTTGTGAAATTAAAAACGGAAATTTTGGATAATTTCTATAGTTTAATTAAGGTAAAATTTAAAGTATATACAAGTCGTTTCCGAACGTTCATTTCTCTAATTATTTATCGGGCCAAAACTCTTAATTTTGATGTTGGAATCTATATTGTTTGTACCTGGATGCTTTACATTTCATGAATTACATCTGAAGTACGCTTGTCACAAGGTAGACTCGCGTTACTCCAAGAAACGTCTTAACAGGCGCTAGGCCGCCCGACGTGTACCTTTCTCAACCTCCACGGTGACAAGGCACTAGGCTACCCGGCGCACCGTAATTACTTCAAAATAACATCCAGTACAAACTACCTTATTACCTGTAAACTGGATACCAAGGCACTAGCTTGCCCGGCAATCCAATCTCTTACAGCATCCGTTTCGGGAGACCTGTCCTCCGGTCCTAGCTAACCGAAGCAAAAACAGCCTCTCCCTTCCAAGTCTCAGTTCCAACAGCCGACCTCCCCTACTCTCATCTGGGAGTTTATATATGTTTGGTTGGCGTCTGTTGCCAACCGCCCTTCTTTCAAAATTTTTAATCTTTAACAGCTAAACTGCCCGCCTTTCTTTTGAACGTTCGAAACACGAAGCAAGAACAGAGAGCTACATGGTATCTATACATGGAATAATACGAACATAAAATTGCATAATAAATTGATTTACACTAATCACACATATATATGTTTATACACTTGCTTACCCAATTAAGTAACATATTACTAAATATTTCAATAAGGGAAAAAAACACTGTTGCCCTGACACGGGGGCAGGGTAACAGATTCCTCCTCCCCAGCGTTACAATTCAATCTGAAATTTAAATTTCAGTCTATGTGAATTGTCTATCAAAGTTACTGAGAAAAGTTAAGCACTGTATCTGAAAAGAAGAAAAAGTTCACTGAAAACGTTATTTTCACTACACGTCAAAAACGTCTCTGAAAAAGAAGAGTCTCGATTTCACTGAACTAAATGTCCTATTTCCACACGGTTTCTTCCTCCGGAATCCTGGAATCTCCTGGACATCTGGTCATCTGGACTGCTCACAGGTGCAGACGGATTCAGCTCCTCCACCTTCCAAAGAACATGTCCGGCTCCCGCTCTAGGGTCGACTCAGCCTCCTCCTCGGTCCATCCGAAGAACTCCCAGCTCCTTAGTCCCTTAGTCGTTGCATCTGGGACTTCTGCAGTACTCGGTTCGACTCCTGCCGAATTTCAGCTTCAAATGCTTTCAAGGTTCTATCGTTCGATCACACGACCCGACTTTAAAATGGCTCTCCCATTTTTCAACTTTAAGGAAACTTTCCCTTTCTTCTTCGGGCATCGAACTGCCATCCTTCAGCATTCTCTTAGCGATGAAAATATCATGTCTTCATGTTCACAATTGTCACCACCCTTTATCGGCAAAAGGTTGACATAACATAAAATACAACAGTCCGTAATTTAAATCTTATATTTACATGAAATAAATTTACCAGAACTCAAATGTGTAGCTACAATAAATCAGGAAACTTAATTACAACTGTACAAACAAGAAGTCGGTCACTCGGCTTCCTTTCCATCATTTTTCACAGCCCTTCTACCCCCTCCCCTTGAGATGTATTCTCAGGGTAGAAGTTAGGGACGAGTGCTTTCCCTCACACTTCTCAAATTTCTTCTCGGAATGACCTTCAGCTGGTCAACGTTAGCCAGAACTCTCTTCCCCTCACCCTCCTTTTCCAAAACAACATTATTTGGAGTAGTGAAATTCAGAATTCTGTAGATCCCTTTGAATTTCGGGAAAAAGCACGCAGTTTGCTTATTAAAAGCAGACGAAATTCTATGCTCTTGAAGCAGTACTCGATCTCCGACACGAAGATTAACCCTTCTTCTGCCCTTATTGTAGGCCTTTGACGCCTTTTGTCTCGTCTTTTCTTCTTTTTCTCTTGCAAATTCGAAAGCCGCGCCCATTCTTTCCTTTAACTGTATGACGTAATCCATCTGTCTCTCCGCCGTGACGTCCTCCCCGGTTCCATCTTCTCTCTGAAGCTCAATTTTCCGAGTGTCATGCGGTGTGTACAAATCACGTCCAAAGAACAAAAATGACGGCTTCAATCCAGTCATCGAATTCGTTGCATTATTGATGGCAAAACTTATCGCGTCCAAATTTTCAGCCCACGACGAGTGTTCTCTGCAGAACTTCCCAAGTGCTTGCTTGATTATCTTAATAGCTGCTTCTGAATTGTTTCCCTTCGGTCTATATGGCGTAATATAGACCGGCTTGCAATTCACAGAACGCAATGTTTGTGAATACATTTTGCTTCGAAATACACTCTGGTTGTCACTGACAACGTATTTCGGGAATCCTGACTGAAAACAGTACTTCAAAAATGCTTGCGAGATCGTCCTCGCCGTTGTAGTTCTAAGCGGTGTCAAACTAATGTGCCTTGAGAACTCGTCTTGAATGACTAAACAGTACTTGTATCTCCCCTTCGTACTTGTAGGCAGTGGTCCAAAAATGTCCAGAAACACTTTGTATCCAGGCGCAGTAGATTTCCTCGAGTTCATAAATCCCATCTTTCTGCTGTTGTCAGGATTATACTGAAGACAAGTGATACAACTTTTGCAATAGTTACTGACATCTTTGACTACTCCGTCCCAAGTATAATTCTCTAGGACCTTAAACAATGTCTTTCCATGTCCTAAGTGTGGAGATAATAAATCATCATGCGAAGATTTAATTACTTCACTCTTCAACTGCTCTGGTACCCACAGCTTCAATCTGGAGCTAAACGGTGGATAAAGTCCAGTGTTTTCGTCAACGAAACGGTAAAGCAGTCCATCATCGTCGAGACAGGAATGTTGGAGATAAAAGTCAAACTTTCTCTTCTCTCGAGAATCCTTGATTTCAACTTCTTCTCCATTCAAACATCCAATTAATTTCGACAAGTAAGGATCGCTCTGTTGTTCTCCTTTCCACATTTCTTTATCTTTAAGATCTACGGGCGGCGAAGTTTCGTTCTGTCCGTCCGTCTGTCCTCCATTTACAGTGTTGCCAGCTGCATCTGTAAACATCGCTTCCTTTTTCCTTTTCTGCTTCCGGTCGAATTTCTGACACACTTTGCCTTCGACTTTAGGAATATCATGATGTTCCATTATCGTCCCATCAGGCATCTCTAATCTGAAATATCCATCAGGCTTGATATCTTCTATCGGATAATTCTCTTCTGCATCCGAAGATCCAATGTAATTCTCCCTCTCAGAGAATCCCGCTTCGATCCTCGACAAGTAGTCAACCGCTGTGTTATTTCTACCGGCAATGTATTTCACGGTAACTGGAAACCTGTCACCCTGTTTATCATTCTGTTTATGTGGCTCGGAATATGAGAAGATTTCAAGATGTCCACGAGCGCAGAATGGTCAGTGTAAGCTATCACTTCCGGTGCTTGCAGAAAGTAATATTCAAATTTCTCCAGACCCATGGTCAACGCAAATAACTCTTTCGCTGTGACAGAATAAGAACGCTGAGTTTCAGACAGCTTCTTACTCCCAAATGCAACAGTCTGCAATTTTCTCGTTTTGTCGTCCTCCTGAGCGACGATATAGCCAAGCGCTATGTCAGAGCAGTCTACAAACAAGTGAAACGGTTTCGAAAAGTCAGGAATCTTGAGATCAGGGCTATTTACAATTGCATTCTTTATTTTCTGCAAACACTCTTCTTGTTCTTTTCCCCAAGAAAATTTCCTATTTCCTTGTAACAAGTCCGTGATCGGTTTGGATATCTTTGCTTGGTCCTTTATGAAATCCGACAGAAAATTTAAGAAACCTACTAGTCTCCTAACTTGCTTGATATTTCTCGGGCGCTGCAATTGCTCTGCTTGTTTCCTCTTACTTTCCGCACAAGATATGGTATTTTCTGAAATTGTAAACCCAAGAAAATCAATTTTCTTCCTGAAGAGACGCGACTTTCGATAACTAATCGTCAGTCCTTTGTCTTTCATCTTTCCCAGGACAGAATCCAACACTCTCAGTTGTTTTTCCTCGGTAGCGTTCCCAATCACTACGTCATCATAATAACATATTGCATCAGTTTGATAATGCTCTCCTAGCGTCTTCTGCATCAGTTCTGCAAGGTGAAAAGGTCCACTACGACAGCCATAAAATAACCTTTTGTATCTAAACGTCCCCATTTCTGTCAAGAAACCTGCATATTTTCTTGTATCTTCAGAACTCTGCATATTTGCAAATGCAAACGGAATGTCCAGAACTGTAAATATAGTTCCCCCAGAAAGCTTACATATTGTCGACCTAATATCAGGTATTTCTCTACGTCTAGCCTCCAATCTCTTATTCAAGCCTTTGCTGTCGATGATCACTTTACATGTGTTATCTCTCTTCACATGAAGGATAGGCGGTGGAAGGTAATCTGTATCGCCCCTTTCAATGATCCCGTCTTCAAGCATCTGCTCAACAGCCTGATTCATTAATTTCCTCTTTTGCTCAGAAAGCGGCCTAGGTTTCGCTCGGAACGGCTTCTCGTTATTCACATCCAAACGAACCTCGTAATCCTTTGCTAATCCCGGTTTATCTTGAAAAACATCAATATGCCTTCTCAGTATGGCAATCAATTTCGGCTTGTTTTCCTCTGAGATATCGGTACCCTCCATCAGCATGGCAATCCTTCTCTCTTCGTCAACCCCCTCCCCTTTGATGTCGCTGCTACGTGTCTCCGCTCCGCAGGCAGAAACGTTCTCTCGGACCCCTTCGACTCCATCCGTGGTCGAACCCAGTCCCCTAGAACCAACAGCATCAACGCTGTCACGTGTCGGCGGCGAATCAAAAGGTACGATTTTCGAAAGATCAGGCTCAATTGCCCACCCGTTACGATGAATCATGGGTACAAGTCCCAGCTTAGCCATTAATGTCCTTCCCATTAACATTTCATGATTAGCATTAGATAACACAAATATCTGATCCCGAGCCATGTGTCCGTGAAACTTAATATTCACGTAAGCACTCCCTAGAGATTCCACATTTCCTTCCGCAAGTATTACTTTAGTTTTGTAACCCTTCAATTTCACTCCATTTGTCTTCATTTTCTCGAAGACCTCCAAAGACACAAAGTTATTGGACGACGCCGTATCAATACATGCGTGTACTTCCACGTTAGCCACGTTGCATAAAACGATAGGTTCCCTTATCTCTTTAACATTTACATTGTGAGGTGAAAAATTTTCCTTCTGTGTAAAATTTGCTGTTTCCACGCCACGAACTTGACAAATTCGTGGCGACTCTACGAGTTTTTTGTTACTACTTCCTTCACACGTTCATTAATCTTGTTTTCCCTAAGGTGATTTGAAGCTCTGCAACCTTTCTGTCCACAAGTGTAGCATAATTTATTTCTCTGGCAATTTTCCTTCGAAAAGCGGTTCTGTTTGTTTTCATCCCTCACCGCAAGCCGCGAGGGTGGAGGGCGTGAAACCACATGTTCAGCCCTCAGGCGCTCGACTTTCGGGCGGTCAAAACCAATGCTCACAGGGTCCAAGAAAATATCAGATTTCTTTCTTTCCCCCTCCTCTTCGCATTCCTGGTTAAATGACTTTCTCAACGACCAGCTGTAAATTTCGTCTTCCGAAACGAAAGATTTGAATCTCTGCCTTTCCAAAAACTCCGATTGCAATTCTAGCGAGTACTCGCTCATTTCTCTCATAGAAGTGAATGTCTTGTTGTACAAATAATCCCTAAATACCGGATTGCAGTGCGATTTCACAAAGTCAATTCTCTCCTGTGCAGAAGCCGAATTCTTTATCCTACTAAAATGGCTGTCAACTTTGCGAACGTATTCCGCCAATCCCTCGTTAGCAAGTTGAAACCTAACTCTGCTTCTCTCTGATAATCCAATCCGTGAAAAGCCTGCAAGAATTTATGCCTGAACTGTGAAAAATCACCGAACGGTTCCGTGAACAAAAACCACTCCCTCGCTTCATTTCGCAACGAAAGAGGAATAAACTGCTTCAGAAGATCATCTTCAGAAATTTTCAGCGTTCTCGCGTAATCTTCAATCCTATCCAGATACGAAAAAGCATCTTCTTTCCCTAAATTTCCCTCAAATGTCGGAAGCGGCAAACGAATTTCCTCCATTGTCACTCTTGGAACGCACCTTTGTTCCTCAACAACAGAAAGTTCTGACGCGGTCGGGCTGGACCTGCTCGAGATACCAAGCGACATTCTTGTAACTTCCCCTTTTCTGTTTCGCAAGATCATCGGTTCGATCCTCGTCCGTTTCTCTCCTTAACTTTCAATTCAAAAATCTAGTTCAATATCCTGCGACAAGACCTCAAATAACTAAGTTCAATCGCGGACAGAGCCCCCCAATAAATATGTTACTCGCTTGGCCCCCCACACTTTACCTCCGCACTCGAGGTTCGGTGCACTTCGAACTCGGCTCAGATTTGTCGAGGGATATCTTTCTTTGTACGACAATGCACGTGGGTTGCTACAAGTCAACATAATTATATAATTAACTACAAGAGACAACGGATAACCTTTGCGAAACTTTATTGCTATAGGGTATAAATTACCTTGTCCAGCTTTTGTGAAATTAAAAACGGAAATTTTGGATAATTTCTATAGTTTAATTAAGGTAAAATTTAAAGTATATACAAGTCGTTTCCGAACGTTCATTTCTCTAATTATTTATCGGGCCAAAACTCTTAATTTTGATGTTGGAATCTATATTGTTTGTACCTGGATGCTTTACATTTCATGAATTACATCTGAAGTACGCTTGTCACAAGGTAGACTCGCGTTACTCCAAGAAACGTCTTAACAGGCGCTAGGCCGCCCGACGTGTACCTTTCTCAACCTCCACGGTGACAAGGCACTAGGCTACCCGGCGCACCGTAATTACTTCAAAATAACATCCAGTACAAACTACCTTATTACCTGTAAACTGGATACCAAGGCACTAGCTTGCCCGGCAATCCAATCTCTTACAGCATCCGTTTCGGGAGACCTGTCCTCCGGTCCTAGCTAACCGAAGCAAAAACAGCCTCTCCCTTCCAAGTCTCAGTTCCAACAGCCGACCTCCCCTACTCTCATCTGGGAGTTTATATATGTTTGGTTGGCGTCTGTTGCCAACCGCCCTTCTTTCAAAATTTTTAATCTTTAACAGCTAAACTGCCCGCCTTTCTTTTGAACGTTCGAAACACGAAGCAAGAACAGAGAGCTACATGGTATCTATACATGGAATAATACGAACATAAAATTGCATAATAAATTGATTTACACTAATCACACATATATATGTTTATACACTTGCTTACCCAATTAAGTAACATATTACTAAATATTTCAATAAGGGAAAAAAACACTGTTGCCCTGACACGGGGGCAGGGTAACAGATTCCTCCTCCCCAGCGTTACAATTCAATCTGAAATTTAAATTTCAGTCTATGTGAATTGTCTATCAAAGTTACTGAGAAAAGTTAAGCACTGTATCTGAAAAGAAGAAAAAGTTCACTGAAAACGTTATTTTCACTACACGTCAAAAACGTCTCTGAAAAAGAAGAGTCTCGATTTCACTGAACTAAATGTCCTATTTCCACACGGTTTCTTCCTCCGGAATCCTGGAATCTCCTGGACATCTGGTCATCTGGACTGCTCACAGGTGCAGACGGATTCAGCTCCTCCACCTTCCAAAGAACATGTCCGGCTCCCGCTCTAGGGTCGACTCAGCCTCCTCCTCGGTCCATCCGAAGAACTCCCAGCTCCTTAGTCCCTTAGTCGTTGCATCTGGGACTTCTGCAGTACTCGGTTCGACTCCTGCCGAATTTCAGCTTCAAATGCTTTCAAGGTTCTATCGTTCGATCACACGACCCGACTTTAAAATGGCTCTCCCATTTTTCAACTTTAAGGAAACTTTCCCTTTCTTCTTCGGGCATCGAACTGCCATCCTTCAGCATTCTCTTAGCGATGAAAATATCATGTCTTCATGTTCACAATTGTCACCACCCTTTATCGGCAAAAGGTTGACATAACATAAAATACAACAGTCCGTAATTTAAATCTTATATTTACATGAAATAAATTTACCAGAACTCAAATGTGTAGCTACAATAAATCAGGAAACTTAATTACAACTGTACAAACAAGAAGTCGGTCACTCGGCTTCCTTTCCATCATTTTTCACAGCCCTTCTACCCCCTCCCCTTGAGATGTATTCTCAGGGTAGAAGTTAGGGACGAGTGCTTTCCCTCACACTTCTCAAATTTCTTCTCGGAATGACCTTCAGCTGGTCAACGTTAGCCAGAACTCTCTTCCCCTCACCCTCCTTTTCCAAAACAACATTATTTGGAGTAGTGAAATTCAGAATTCTGTAGATCCCTTTGAATTTCGGGAAAAAGCACGCAGTTTGCTTATTAAAAGCAGACGAAATTCTATGCTCTTGAAGCAGTACTCGATCTCCGACACGAAGATTAACCCTTCTTCTGCCCTTATTGTAGGCCTTTGACGCCTTTTGTCTCGTCTTTTCTTCTTTTTCTCTTGCAAATTCGAAAGCCGCGCCCATTCTTTCCTTTAACTGTATGACGTAATCCATCTGTCTCTCCGCCGTGACGTCCTCCCCGGTTCCATCTTCTCTCTGAAGCTCAATTTTCCGAGTGTCATGCGGTGTGTACAAATCACGTCCAAAGAACAAAAATGACGGCTTCAATCCAGTCATCGAATTCGTTGCATTATTGATGGCAAAACTTATCGCGTCCAAATTTTCAGCCCACGACGAGTGTTCTCTGCAGAACTTCCCAAGTGCTTGCTTGATTATCTTAATAGCTGCTTCTGATTTGTTTCCCTTCGGTCTATATGGCGTAATATAGACCGGCTTGCAATTCACAGAACGCAACGTTTGTGAATACATTTTGCTTCGAAATACACTCTGGTTGTCACTGACAACGTATTTCGGGAATCCTGACTGAAAACAGTACTTCAAAAATGCTTGCGAGATCGTCCTCGCCGTTGTAGTTCTAAGCGGTGTCAAACTAATGTGCCTTGAGAACTCGTCTTGAATGACTAAACAGTACTTGTATCTCCCCTTCGTACTTGTAGGCAGTGGTCCAAAAATGTCCAGAAACACTTTGTATCCAGGCGCAGTAGATTTCCTCGAGTTCATAAATCCCATCTTTCTGCTGTTGTCAGGATTATACTGAAGACAAGTGATACAACTTTTGCAATAGTTACTGACATCTTTGACTACTCCGTCCCAAGTATAATTCTCTAGGACCTTAAACAATGTCTTTCCATGTCCTAAGTGTGGAGATAATAAATCATCATGCGAAGATTTAATTACTTCACTCTTCAACTGCTCTGGTACCCACAGCTTCAATCTGGAGCTAAACGGTGGATAAAGTCCAGTGTTTTCGTCAACGAAACGGTAAAGCAGTCCATCATCGTCGAGACAGGAATGTTGGAGATAAAAGTCAAACTTTCTCTTCTCTCGAGAATCCTTGATTTCAACTTCTTCTCCATTCAAACATCCAATTAATTTCGACAAGTAAGGATCGCTCTGTTGTTCTCCTTTCCACATTTCTTTATCTTTAAGATCTACGGGCGGCGAAGTTTCGTTCTGTCCGTCCGTCTGTCCTCCATTTACAGTGTTGCCAGCTGCATCTGTAAACATCGCTTCCTTTTTCCTTTTCTGCTTCCGGTCGAATTTCTGACACACTTTGCCTTCGACTTTAGGAATATCATGATGTTCCATTATCGTCCCATCAGGCATCTCTAATCTGAAATATCCATCAGGCTTGATATCTTCTATCGGATAATTCTCTTCTGCATCCGAAGATCCAATGTAATTCTCCCTCTCAGAGAATCCCGCTTCGATCCTCGACAAGTAGTCAACCGCTGTGTTATTTCTACCGGCAATGTATTTCACGGTAACTGGAAACCTGTCACCCTGTTTATCATTCTGTTTATGTGGCTCGGAATATGAGAAGATTTCAAGATGTCCACGAGCGCAGAATGGTCAGTGTAAGCTATCACTTCCGGTGCTTGCAGAAAGTAATATTCAAATTTCTCCAGACCCATGGTCAACGCAAATAACTCTTTCGCTGTGACAGAATAAGAACGCTGAGTTTCAGACAGCTTCTTACTCCCAAATGCAACAGTCTGCAATTTTCTCGTTTTGTCGTCCTCCTGAGCGACGATATAGCCAAGCGCTATGTCAGAGCAGTCTACAAACAAGTGAAACGGTTTCGAAAAGTCAGGAATCTTGAGATCAGGGCTATTTACAATTGCATTCTTTATTTTCTGCAAACACTCTTCTTGTTCTTTTCCCCAAGAAAATTTCCTATTTCCTTGTAACAAGTCCGTGATCGGTTTGGATATCTTTGCTTGGTCCTTTATGAAATCCGACAGAAAATTTAAGAAACCTACTAGTCTCCTAACTTGCTTGATATTTCTCGGGCGCTGCAATTGCTCTGCTTGTTTCCTCTTACTTTCCGCACAAGATATGGTATTTTCTGAAATTGTAAACCCAAGAAAATCAATTTTCTTCCTGAAGAGACGCGACTTTCGATAACTAATCGTCAGTCCTTTGTCTTTCATCTTTCCCAGGACAGAATCCAACACTCTCAGTTGTTTTTCCTCGGTAGCGTTCCCAATCACTACGTCATCATAATAACATATTGCATCAGTTTGATAATGCTCTCCTAGCGTCTTCTGCATCAGTTCTGCAAGGTGAAAAGGTCCACTACGACAGCCATAAAATAACCTTTTGTATCTAAACGTCCCCATTTCTGTCAAGAAACCTGCATATTTTCTTGTATCTTCAGAACTCTGCATATTTGCAAATGCAAACGGAATGTCCAGAACTGTAAATATAGTTCCCCCAGAAAGCTTACATATTGTCGACCTAATATCAGGTATTTCTCTACGTCTAGCCTCCAATCTCTTATTCAAGCCTTTGCTGTCGATGATCACTTTACATGTGTTATCTCTCTTCACATGAAGGATAGGCGGTGGAAGGTAATCTGTATCGCCCCTTTCAATGATCCCGTCTTCAAGCATCTGCTCAACAGCCTGATTCATTAATTTCCTCTTTTGCTCAGAAAGCGGCCTAGGTTTCGCTCGGAACGGCTTCTCGTTATTCACATCCAAACGAACCTCGTAATCCTTTGCTAATCCCGGTTTATCTTGAAAAACATCAATATGCCTTCTCAGTATGGCAATCAATTTCGGCTTGTTTTCCTCTGAGATATCGGTACCCTCCATCAGCATGGCAATCCTTCTCTCTTCGTCAACCCCCTCCCCTTTGATGTCGCTGCTACGTGTCTCCGCTCCGCAGGCAGAAACGTTCTCTCGGACCCCTTCGACTCCATCCGTGGTCGAACCCAGTCCCCTAGAACCAACAGCATCAACGCTGTCACGTGTCGGCGGCGAATCAAAAGGTACGATTTTCGAAAGATCAGGCTCAATTGCCCACCCGTTACGATGAATCATGGGTACAAGTCCCAGCTTAGCCATTAATGTCCTTCCCATTAACATTTCATGATTAGCATTAGATAACACAAATATCTGATCCCGAGCCATGTGTCCGTGAAACTTAATATTCACGTAAGCACTCCCTAGAGATTCCACATTTCCTTCCGCAAGTATTACTTTAGTTTTGTAACCCTTCAATTTCACTCCATTTGTCTTCATTTTCTCGAAGACCTCCAAAGACACAAAGTTATTGGACGACGCCGTATCAATACATGCGTGTACTTCCACGTTAGCCACGTTGCATAAAACGATAGGTTCCCTTATCTCTTTAACATTTACATTGTGAGGTGAAAAATTTTCCTTCTGTGTAAAATTTGCTGTTTCCACGCCACGAACTTGACAAATTCGTGGCGACTCTACGAGTTTTTTGTTACTACTTCCTTCACACGTTCATTAATCTTGTTTTCCCTAAGGTGATTTGAAGCTCTGCAACCTTTCTGTCCACAAGTGTAGCATAATTTATTTCTCTGGCAATTTTCCTTCGAAAAGCGGTTCTGTTTGTTTTCATCCCTCACCGCAAGCCGCGAGGGTGGAGGGCGTGAAACCACATGTTCAGCCCTCAGGCGCTCGACTTTCGGGCGGTCAAAACCAATGCTCACAGGGTCCAAGAAAATATCAGATTTCTTTCTTTCCCCCTCCTCTTCGCATTCCTGGTTAAATGACTTTCTCAACGACCAGCTGTAAATTTCGTCTTCCGAAACGAAAGATTTGAATCTCTGCCTTTCCAAAAACTCCGATTGCAATTCTAGCGAGTACTCGCTCATTTCTCTCATAGAAGTGAATGTCTTGTTGTACAAATAATCCCTAAATACCGGATTGCAGTGCGATTTCACAAAGTCAATTCTCTCCTGTGCAGAAGCCGAATTCTTTATCCTACTAAAATGGCTGTCAACTTTGCGAACGTATTCCGCCAATCCCTCGTTAGCAAGTTGAAACCTAACTCTGCTTCTCTCTGATAATCCAATCCGTGAAAAGCCTGCAAGAATTTATGCCTGAACTGTGAAAAATCACCGAACGGTTCCGTGAACAAAAACCACTCCCTCGCTTCATTTCGCAACGAAAGAGGAATAAACTGCTTCAGAAGATCATCTTCAGAAATTTTCAGCGTTCTCGCGTAATCTTCAATCCTATCCAGATACGAAAAAGCATCTTCTTTCCCTAAATTTCCCTCAAATGTCGGAAGCGGCAAACGAATTTCCTCCATTGTCACTCTTGGAACGCACCTTTGTTCCTCAACAACAGAAAGTTCTGACGCGGTCGGGCTGGACCTGCTCGAGATACCAAGCGACATTCTTGTAACTTCCCCTTTTCTGTTTCGCAAGATCATCGGTTCGATCCTCGTCCGTTTCTCTCCTTAACTTTCAATTCAAAAATCTAGTTCAATATCCTGCGACAAGACCTCAAATAACTAAGTTCAATCGCGGACAGAGCCCCCCAATAAATATGTTACTCGCTTGGCCCCCCACACTTTACCTCCGCACTCGAGGTTCGGTGCACTTCGAACTCGGCTCAGATTTGTCGAGGGATATCTTTCTTTGTACGACAATGCACGTGGGTTGCTACAAGTCAACATAATTATATAATTAACTACAAGAGACAACGGATAACCTTTGCGAAACTTTATTGCTATAGGGTATAAATTACCTTGTCCAGCTTTTGTGAAATTAAAAACGGAAATTTTGGATAATTTCTATAGTTTAATTAAGGTAAAATTTAAAGTATATACAAGTCGTTTCCGAACGTTCATTTCTCTAATTATTTATCGGGCCAAAACTCTTAATTTTGATGTTGGAATCTATATTGTTTGTACCTGGATGCTTTACATTTCATGAATTACATCTGAAGTACGCTTGTCACAAGGTAGACTCGCGTTACTCCAAGAAACGTCTTAACAGGCGCTAGGCCCCCCGACGTGTACATTTCTCAACCTCCACGGTGACAAGGCACTAGGCTGCCCGGCGCACCGTAATTACTTCAAAATAACATCCAGTACAAACTACCTTATTACCTGTAAACTGGATACCAAGGCACTAGCTTGCCCGGCAATCCAATCTCTTACAGCATCCGTTTCGGGAGACCTGTCCTCCGGTCCTAGCTAACCGAAGCAAAAACAGCCTCTCCCTTCCAAGTCTCAGTTCCAACAGCCGACCTCCCCTACTCTCATCTGGGAGTTTATATATGTTTGGTTGGCGTCTGTTGCCAACCGTCCTTCTTTCAAAATTTTTAATCTTTAACAGCTAAACTGCCCGCCTTTCTTTTGAACGTTCGAAACACGAAGCAAGAACAGAGAGCTACATGGTATCTATACATGGAATAATACGAACATAAAATTGCATAATAAATTGATTTACACTAATCACACATATATATGTTTATACACTTGCTTACCCAATTAAGTAACATATTACTAAATATTTCAATAAGGAAAAAAAACACGGGGGCAGGGTAACACGTATCTATCTCCCACCCCAACCGACCTCCGTGGTGGAATGGTTAGCACAGCACGCTACAAAGACAGCGATCTCGAGTTCGATCACTGGCCTTGACAATGACTGTAATTTGTGAGCGTCTCTTCATCACTTTCATCATATCATAACTAATTCTGACCGTTCTCATGGAAGTAACACGACAATCTGCACGTGTTGCTTGTCGTTTACATGTCGCTCGGACTGGACCGTTTTCTCAATGCCGTAGCTACATAGTGGCCTTGGTCTATTGTTCGCGCATGCGCGGTGAATGCGTTCTTCTAGACTGAAGGGGTCCTTGTTGCTTGTTACTTGGGTGTGAACTCCCGCTGTCGCTTCGGTCTGAAATCTCCCTTACGATGCTACAGAACCACTGCCTCCCTGCAGTCAACACGTGCGTACCACAGCACTCTTTCACAATAACCAGACCTGAATTTGAGCAAGAAGCAGGGTTTTCCCCGTAACAGCCTGAAACATATGCATTTTCAACTATATTTATTGGGCCAGTTAGCAGCGTAAACAACCAGTATAAAACACAACCCTAACGAGGGGAACCCCCCATCAAATTCAAGTTAGCGGCGTGAACAGAGAAAATTACTCCGAATTGTTACTGCAGATATCCGTGCGCGTAACACTGCCGCCGTGTAATACACTCAGGGTCCCACATACAGTGCGCTCCTCCTACCGGTGAAATCGTTAAAATGTTTTGCGAGATGGGAGGAGGAAACGTTATCGCCAGTAATTAAAAGCAAACCGTTGCAGGGAAGGGGTGAGGGTCAATGAGTTGCCGGTAAGAGGGGATGGGGTGGTCGGAGAATTGAAGGGAGAGACAAAAGAGGCGATCATATGTAGGAAGCGTAATGGCCTCATATGGGAGAAGCAACACGCATGATCATTCAGTAAGAGTTTGGGTACCTCACATACACAAGTTTATTGTCAAACATGGACGTTTTTCTTGGGAGTTTTGACAGTTTGGGGCAGGTTGAAATGTTTTAAAGGAAGCGCTGTTATTTTATTTTTGTGTCTAGTAAACCTTCGCTAGAGATTTTATTGCAGTATTAATCTCTTACACTAGCTACTAGAAATTTTTGTCGACGAGGAGATTGTAATACTGTTTACGTCATAAATATCTGTTTCCGGACGGCTACATTCAGGTCGGGCTATAATCTTCACAAATACTATTCCGACCTATATCAGTTTTAACATGTATTGTAGATGCTTCAAATTCAGTTATTTGATTTTAACTTTAAACAAGATGGTTACGTGAGGGGATGATTATGAATATAATTCATTTGAAAAATAAAGTTCTTGTTTTGTTTCCATATTGGAAATATTCTCATACATAAAACATAAGTCAACACAAAGAGTAAGTAAAGCATATTTGCCAATTACAAGGCGTGTTTTGCCATAATATACTTTTGCAAATGTTTGTATTAGATTATAATAAAGTTTTGTTGCTGTATTTAATTGTTAGTGAGCATACTATTGGAGAAATTGAAGTTTCATTTATCAGTTTAAATAAACTTCCTCGATAGGCTTCAACTATAGCTGGTAGATGGCTCTAGTGAACATATTAAAGATAGTAGAAAGTGGATGCCTGCTGGTCAGACATTTAGAGGACGAAAAAATAATAAATTGCATTAATTTAGTTGTAAATAGTACTTACAGTACTTAGAGTTGTAATAAATGCAAAAGTTCTCAGTGATGTGTTAACCGCTGTCTAGTGTAAGAGAGTTATAAAAATAATTAAGTTAAATGAAGAAAATGAGTTACTATGATTCTGAGAGTTGACTTATTGTATCCTATGAAGTTAATTCCTGACGTACTGTACAGCATAATTTTCTGTGTCACTATATACCATTTCATCTTACGTAAATTAGACGACTGTATTTGGGAAGGGGATGTACAGCCCCGGGTCTCCATCTGCACTGGAAGGGGTGCGGAGGTGATATTTTTTAAAAGGCTACAAGGTGTGGAAAATGATAAATTTTGAAATGTGGTAAAAATATAACCAACTATGTATGTGTCATAACTTGCCCTAAAAGCTACACAGGGTGGCGCATATTGCATCTACCAATTTGAGTTGGTAACCCTGCTAGAATACATGTGTGGCATCAGTAGAGAAGTGGGAGTCAGGCAATTAATACACCAAAGAGCGTTGACCAGTGGAGACGCGGGTTGCGGTGATGGAAATCTTCCTCCAAATAGGAACTGAGGCGGAACAATGAAGCCATGCACCTGTTTATTTATTTATTCATTTGTCTCCAACAGAGAGAATCTCCAATTACAGGAAAGCTTACATATATTATATTCAAATAATAAACATATAACAGTGTAGAGTACAAATAAACATACACACACACAGACAAACGCATTTATACATACAAGATAATAAGTGAAGTACTGCAGGAAAGGAACATATATCCATCCATACAAACACATATGTTCATTGTTCAGAACATAACCTTCACATAGCATTGAACGGTAAAAAAGTAATAAAAAAATTAGCATATATGACATACATAGTCACCATAGATACAAGAGAAGAGCAAGAAAAATAGAACGTAAATTAATTTCAGAATAATGGAAAATACTGCACAGTAGAATGGATTCACATATGTATATCTAGTCGGTTTCAAAAATTGGTTTTAATGTTTTTAGATACAGGGTGACAATTAATGAACTATATGAAATAAAACCGTCATAATTTCTGAACGGTTCGCGTGATGACGTCCAAACTGCGTGGCTGGCCACAGGGCATGATGGGAATTCGTATGCGTATGCGCACGCAACGTGTTGATGTCGGCCATATGCAAGTGAAAATGTCCTGGAGGAGTATTTTGGGGACCGCATTCTGGTTCTGGGGTACACAGAGGGCACTGAAAGGGGGCTATGTTAAGGACAAGGTGTACAGAAATAACCCCAAAATCATTGCCGAGCTGAAAACTGCCATTCAGGAGGTCATCGATGTTTCGACACTTCAGCGGGTCATGCAAAATTTTGCTGTTCGTCTGCCCCACATCAGCGCCAGAGATGGCAGACATATCGAACATGTCAAAACCTAAATCCGAATGTCTGTAGTGCCGTTTACATGTGCAATACAGTTTGTGTACTACGTGGTTTGTCACTAATTTCCGTTTTATTTCATATAGTTCATTAATTGTCACCCTGTACAAGGAAAGTGGCAGACTGAAATCTAGATTTTCATGCTTTGTAGAAATATTATTATATGCAGAACAAAGTCTGAATAAAGGTGATGATTTGCATTTTTCTGTTCTCAGGATATCACAGAGCAAAAGGTGTCGCACCCGAAGATTAGATTTTCAAGCATTAAATTCCAGAGACGCACATCATTCTGAGCTGGGTTAGACAGTAAAGAGCCACGGGTAATGTTGTGACCCGCTAATGCCGTGAAATACGCTCAATTCCACAGAACATTTTGAGGCGCGCCTAATCGCATCCAAGAAGAAGGAGAACATATAGAGCACATTATTTCCAAGCTGCACTGACGTGTGTGTCGTCCATATTATATACTGTATTAATTGTCAGTATTTATATTTGCATTTCATAACCATATAACGTTACTACAAGCACTCGCCGTCTTTCCGTTGTCATTTGAAGTTGGTAGATGCAATATGCACCACCCTGTATAAAAGGAATTCCATACACGAGCGTCAAGATGTTACTAACTCTAAGCCATCCACCTCAAGATATGTTACGAGCATAGTGGTCTAACCTAGCATAAATAGCCCCGTCAACAAAACAAATTTTAGTGATCTTATCTAGTCATAAGCTAGATAATGAATAGCCTGCATACCGTTGTATCCATAGGCGTAACTTGTCGGGGGTAAGGGGGCACTTCCCCCCCCAAAATTTAAAAACTACTAAATTTAAAAGTTAATGATACTTTTGTTAACATCTTGGTACCTGAGTAGCAAAGCAGTGAAGTGTATTTTTTTTTATGATTGTGCAAATGTAAGCAATTCCTCAAAATAGTTCTGGACGCTATTTGTATGGGATGGAAAACTTAATAATTCTGCCCCCCATTGAAGTGTCAAGTTTCATTCTCCCCCAAAATTAAGTCCGAAGTTTGATTCTGACCCCCCCCCCCCCCCTTCAAGTTAAGTCTCAAGTTGGATTCTGCCCCTTTCCCCCCAAATTTAGGTCCCAAGTTACGCCTATGGTTATATGGTCTTTTTACCTATTCGTGTAATAAAAATAATGATAATAATTAATAATGGATCTATTTTAATATAATTAATAGACTTATTACTTTGCCCTATTAATAAGTTACTATTATTATTATTATTAACTTATGATGATGTAAAACATCGTAGGATCTACTGTATTAGTTCATGGGGTCTTCCCGATGGGGTAGTTGTAACGTCGTCGCCTTGAAATCAAGAGGTTACGGGGTTGATACACGGCTCAATGGTTCGCATTCCACTTTCAACTGTAGATCCAGTCCCGATTAGCCTTCCTGTGCGTAAAGTAGTCTTGAGACAACAAATCAATATATTATTTTGTATTAATATACCCAGTTTTGTAATTTCTCATCTCGTATTTTGACATGGTGATGTACCTGGTTGTCATACCGTGCTCATTCACTTAAATAAATATTTTTATTATAATTATTTCCGGCTAAGGGACGCGCGCAGGTTCGAGTCTCCTGGGAGAAGCGTAACAACTTTTCTCCTGAGATTTCGGCCTGTGTATGGGACCGGTGGCCACCCACCATCATGATTAAATTGGGGAGCTACGAATGAGTAGCGCAACCCGGTCATCAAAACCTACATCAACGACGGGGGTTTCGTCGTGCTGACCACACGTCACGCCGTAACGGGTTGGATGATCTCCCACCTTGCAGTCGGGCCCGGATTCTCAATGGGCTGTTGCACCACGGGCTATGCTGTTAGTATTATTATTATTAATAATAATAATAATACATGTGAGATACTTCGTTCGGACCCCCACCCCACTCCCAGAAATATAGCACCAGGCACGCACCTGCTTGTTAACACTCCTGTAAATACATCAATATTTGCACCATTCTGTACAGCCGAACAGTTTAATCACCATTGACAGAAACCCCAATTAGAATCTGAAGCAGCAAAATCCTTACCTTGCCTCGCTCGCTTCCACATTCCCTCGCACAGCTCTTGCAAACAAACATACAGTACGTTACAAACAAAAGACAAGTTTCTCGGAGGGGTTCGGTGGATATCCTTCCCTGGGGAGGCATTGTATCCCCCCTTGGAAACGCTTCGGGAGGAGCGAGGAGAAAGATAAGTAACTTGGTTGCAGCATTAATTCACGTCTCAACCCCAAAGAGGCGTAATTGGACGTTACTCGAGTGGGTTTGAACGGAATCAAAAGTTGAACGCATCTCAGCGCAGCTTCCAGCAGAGAGAGTGGCTATTCATCTTTAGAAAATGTTACTCCATGGACGCCTCAACAATACCCCTTTCAGCGTTCATAGTTATTCATTTCTCGAAAGCATTTCTAAACTCTTTTTCATAAATTACAAAAGAGAAAAACATGATTTAAATGTGAGCATTCGCTTTGTCTTTCCTGTAAGGTACTCGTACAGGAATGAGGTATTGACTTTACTTATAGTTTTAACTCTGTAACAATCAGTGGCGGCGATTGGCTTCAGAAACTGGGGGGGGCAAGGACAGTTTACTTTCCCTTGGTACATAAGATTTAGCATAGTGCGGGGGAAAAGTGGAAAAAGTGGTGGGGGAAACTGCCCCCCCCAAATTGCCGCCGCCGGTAACAATAGTACACTAATTTGGGTTTTAAATTTTACACTATGTAATCAGTACATTACCGTACCTAATAGTTTATATTATAAGTATGCATACTTTATTTTTTAATATTTTAATTTTTCTACTGTAAAACTGCCTTCAGAAAGTGTTAAGTAAAGTACCAGTTCCAATATGTATTTCACAAGGGTTTTGCTATAAAAGCTGCCCGTGAGGACGAAACACACCCGCTCAATAAAGGCAATTCTTATTCTGTAACATTTAAATACTTCAGTAATACAGGTTGGAATGAATGAATGAATGAATTTGATCTATTTTACTTCACGTTTCTGCCATTTTCGGCTAATTGCAAAGATGAGGATGAATACTGAATATGAATGTATATACAGGGTGATGGTAATTCGACCTATTACTGGAAAGGGGTAATACTAGAGCACATTTGCAACAAATTTGACCCTATGCACTGGGAGTCGGAAATAAATGGGTTTCGAGTTATTGCAGTTTGTAGATTTTCGTGACATATTCCGAATTGACACCAAAAAACTACTAATTGTGAAAAACCTACTACACCCTGGGCACTTAATCGACACGTTGCTAACAGCTGACGAATGAGTGACTACTGTGGAAAAAATTCATGCCCAAAATTCTCATACCCCCAGAAAGAAACAGTCATTGGTGCACACGTCATGAAGAAATTTGGAAATTATCGTTTAAATCGAAGAGGATTACTCAACAAAATGGTAACACACTTAGCGTAAAAATTAAGGAAAAAACTTCCTCGTTTCATAAGCTCTCCAAAAAGATACAAATGTTGTCAACTGGCACACGGGTTGGGGGAAAAATCTGAATAAAAAGCGGAGAAGCGCGTTGTAGACCTCTTTGTAAAGTGAAAAGAAGTTGTCGGTTGTGAGAAATAAAGGAACGAAAATGAGTGAAATAATGTTATTTACCATTCTCATAATTCCAGGTTGTCAGAATTAACTGTTACAAAAAATACAAATCCTGTTCAAATTGCACTCAGCCTGCAGCGTACTTCAGACACAGTCACACGCGTTGATACTCTGTCTCTTATGTCTCAATTCTCTCTCTAACTCTTCTTGGGAATCCACTGGTGTACTGTAGACTAACTCTTTCATGTGGCCCCTAATGTAAAAGTCGGATGCTATTGAGGAGGGAGATGCTGTCAGAAGGTTGGATTTTTGCCGATTTTTTTTTACTACATACCGACACTGATTCCATCACCTGACAAGAATTCTGTGGACGGACGAATGCAAATTCGACCGCGATGGTATTACGAATTTTAATAATGCGCATTTTTGGGCCCCTAGGGGTCAAACCCAAGAAAATCTAAAGAAAAGACTCACCAGAGAAAATTCTCACTAAATGTGTGGATGGGAATCATCCACAATCATGTGATCGGGCCATTCTTTCTGCCACAAGACCTAAACGGCATTACCTACGAAAACTTCCTAAGGGAAGAATTGACGACGCTGCTGGAGGATGTGCTGCTCGCCACAAGATGGGGTATGATTTACCAACACGATGGCTGCCCAGCCCACTATTTCCGGGGTGTGCGACAGTGGCTGGACGACAATTATCCCATGCAATGGATTGGTCGAGGCGGCCCGACCACCTGGCCGGCGAGGAGTCCGGATTTGACGCCATGCGACTTTTGCATTTGGGGTCGCATAAAAGAGTTAGTCTACAGTACACCAGTGGATTCCCAAGAAGAGTAAAAGAGAGAATTGAAACATAAGAGACAGAGTGACAACGAGTGTGACTGTGTCTGAAGTACGCCGCAGGCTGCGTGCAATTTGAACAGGATTTGTAGTTTTTGTAACAGTTAATTCTGACAACCTGGAATTATGAGAATGGTAAATAACATTATTTCACTCATTTTCGTTCCTTTATTTCTCACAACCGACAACTTCTTTTCACTTTACAAAGAGGTTTACAACGCGCTTTCTCCGCTTTTTATTCAGATTTTTCCCCCAACCCCTGTGCCAGTTGACAACATTTGTATATTTTTGGAGAGCTTATGAAACGAGGAAGTTTTTTCCGTAATTTTTACGCTAAGTGATTACCATTTTTTTGAGTAATCCTCTTCGATTTAAACGATAATTTCCAAATTTCTTCATGACGTGTGCACCAATGACTGTTTCTTCCTGTAGGTATGGGAATTTTGGGCATGATTTTTTCCCCAGTAGTCACTCATTCGTCAGCTGTTAGCAACGTGTCGATTAAGTGCCCAGGGTGTAATAGTTTTGTTTCACAATTAGTAGTTTTTTGGTCGCAAGTCGGAATATGTCACGAAAATTTACAAACTACAATAACTCGAAACCCATTGATTTCCGACCCCGGTGCATAGGGTCAAATTTGTTGCAAATGTGCTCTAGTATTACCCCTTTCCAGGAATAGGTCGAATTACCAATCACCCTGTATATATATATATTAAGTATCTGTGTTTGTGTGTGTATATGTGTATGTTATTTTGGTCGCTTTTTAAATATTGGTTAATCGATACGCCTCGGGTAAATCTTGAACTTATGACGTCGATTGGATGAAGACAATACTGCATTGATGTCTGACAAGGGTTTGAACCTGGAACCTCTGTGATTGTTTGCCTTGCTCCTGCAACGTTTCCAGATATCACCACAGAGTCGTGAGAACTTTACCCCGCATTTTTTAATTTTTTTTTTAAAGTAAAGTGTGGGTTTGATTGCGTTCATCAAGCGGACCTGATATTGAATTGGTTGATATCCAGTTATTTCAAGTGTCGAGAACATGTTAGCCTAGAGAGTAAAATGGAGTTAAAGAAAAGACAAACCGGGTGTTCTACAGGAATTGATTAGGGACACATTTCCCGTTGCTGAGGTTTCAAAAATACATACATAAAACAATGCTTAAATATCTAGGGTGTTGGGGAAAAGGCATATACTAAGTCACAAACTGCGATTTTCTGTTACTTTCATTTCAGTCACCCTGAATGAGTATAATTTTATATTGGGCATTTGTAAAAATTCTAAACAGTCACATGTACACATCATGTCTGCTAATAAAACTATAAGGACACAAAACTGTCTGTTGTAAAGTTGCATAACCTTCTTGCAACCTTCAAGAAATTCGTGAACACGTTGTGTGAAAAACCAAATAGATGTAGATAAGATGATTTAAGGACCTCGATTCAATTAATTCATTCTCAAATATTTTTCAAATTTAATTTCTACATTAAAGGTCTGACGATGAAGTGCTTATTGACATAAATAAATAAATTAGCTGTGCAAGTACCTAGTTCCTCATGACAAATTTATTTTCAAGCACAAAATACTGGAAATTGTAGTGAATATAGCCGAGACATTGAAAATGATTTATACTATATAGGTGGTTCGAATATTTTTCTTACGTCACCAGAGCCATCTAGGGGTTAAAAATTCTTGCTCGTAACTAACAGCAAAGTATTCTTTAATTATCTTTATTTTTTACTTTCTATAGTTTTCATGGGTAAAAGTAGCAGGAGTATGTTCTTAGAGAACATGAAAGTAATGAAATTTTAACATACATAATGAACACTTCAGAATCGGATTGATTAATAACAATGTACAAATGTGTCGATCGATGCGGCTACAATAGTGTATAACAAACTGTAAAGTATAAAGCGGAATACACATTCAACCTAAAGTTTTAGTGTTTTCTGGAAATATCGTACATTTTCTACTTTGTTTTTAACACATACTTTTTATCGCAAAATCTCGTACAGGTGTAGTTTACAATAATATATGTTTACAAAAAAATTAAGTGAAATTAATTTTATGTGTACACAGTTTTACTTTGCACGGTGCGGCGAAGGTAACCCGTAGCGCAACTGCCCTTCCTTCAGGGTCAGGGCCTACCTATATAGAGGGCCTCCCCGATGGCGCAGTGGTAGCGTTGTTGCCTTGTAATCAAGGAGTCCCGGGTTCGATACCCGCTGGAGGCACAAGTGGTTCGGATCCCACTTTAAACTGTAGGTCCAGTCCCGATTAGCCTTACTGTGCATAAAGTGGACTTAAAACAACAAATCAATCAATGAAACCTACCTATATAGCGACCACCAGCCTCACTCGCACATGCCCCAGCAGAGTTGGGCGATCATTCAACCAGTTACACTGGCCGATATCCCAAGAGAAAATTTGTCCCCAGGGGACTCGACACAACGCGCGTCCCGTAGCCCGAACGCAAAGCCTGACGCCTTTGTTCGCACGGCTAAGATAAATACTCCATTTACCGTAGATCTCCAGGAAATCTCCATAGGACGTACCTTAGTCCGTATTGAATCCTTGTAAGTTAGTAGATAATATTCAAGATCACTTATTAATAGCTGAAGATGTGTTACTCATGTTTAATTGAGTTAAAACCAACAATTTAAATTCAATCAGTAAGTAGAATTATGACATATTACAACTACTTCAGCAATCCCATCACGTTTATGTGTGAAAATTTATTAAATTGAGTTGAATATTATGTCTATTTTATGCACAGCCTAATCGGGATTGGACCTAGAATTTAAAATGGGATCGGATCTCACTTTAAACTTTATGTCCAGTCCCAATTTAAAGTAAATGATCTCGATATTACGTAAATATCAGATTTTTGATGCAGGCGTATTTTGACCACAGTTTTACCAGATCACGCAAAATTGCATAATTTAGAAAATCCGACTCTGTTAATATTTATTTATGGTAATATTAAGACACAGTCTTGAACGCAAAATTCAGCCTTGGAATTCCCTATATGATACACATACTTAATGTATTAGAATACAAACAGCAAGAGACACAAAGGGGTTGTATATGTCATCGCCCTATGATGGATGAAGCCATTATTGAATAAATCTTGTTAGGAAGAAAGTACTGTATGGTTTAACTGTAGCCTCATTAGAAAATAAATTGTATTCTGGTAATCGTTAGTGATTGGTTGGTTGATTTGGTTTATTTTACTTCGCCTTTCTGCCACTTTTGGCTAATCGCGAAGATGGGAATGAGTGATGATATGATGAAATTGATGAAGGGACACTCACAAAGAACACCCATGGGGTGGCCCCTTTTCTTAAGACACCAAAATGTCAACCTCACTTCCAGGTAGTACACCTTGGACTACACTTTGCAGACTAGCGCGGCTCTGGCGTCTGGACGCACTGGCAGTATAATCCTCTGTGGAACTCTTGTTCTGTGATGGCCTCATGTGTTTGTCCCTTCATCCACTTTATCTCATCACCATTCATCCTCATCTTCCCGATTAGCCAAAAGTGGCAGAAAATGAAGTAAAATTAACTAAATCCATAAATCAAAAACATCCAGGAAGTAATTTGAACCTTGACCCCTGGCGCCTTAGCGCGATGTGGTAATCATTAATCCTTACATTATTTTCTCTACGAATTAATTCAGATTATCAAAGATCTACCGCACGTAAAACAATGTACTCTTGCATCAAGTCAAGTACATGTAATGATTCTAAGTTATCTAGTACCCTGAAGCGCCAGATAGACTTTTTCCATTGGACAAGACGTTCCTGGGATGAATAATACCCCGCGCTCCCCTCCATGCCAGATTTTTCAAAAAGAAATTCCTTGCAATTTTTCCCAAGGATTGTACGTTACAGGAGGGGTGGTGTATTTATTAGAAAAAAAATACCAAAAGAGCAAAATGGATTTCCTTTATATCTTGATCTACTCCAACCCCCAAAGACCGCCTTCTTCCTGCAGGCAATATTTTCATGCGCCCCGTTTGTTCCCGACAACCCCAGCCAGACGCTTTGTTTGAACTTCCACCGCAACAAAGTTCGGTCGCAGTATTAAACCCCGGTGGCCGCTTCAGGCAATTAGACGTCGTAATAAATTTAATTCCTCCTTACACATGTTTGTGTTATGAGCTGCGAGATAAGTACCTTGCGCTCTAATGCGATTTCTTCTTAAATTATCCTTCTTATCCCTGCGAAGAACTCCTAATTGGAGAATTGCTCAATTAGTTCGTGATGTTCCCTCTGGCGTTCTCTGTATACATGGACCTTTTCAAGTTTCATGGCGGAAGAACATGTGCTTTCATTACCTTAATTGAAACAAAAACATGTAGCTTTATACACCTACCAGAGAGCCACCGAAATGTTTAATGCGCACAGTTCCATCTGTTGAGAATTTGTTTACAATATAAGTATACTAGATTTCCAAGAGACCTTCCCACAATTAATTAATTCACTATAACTTCGTAACCAACATAGATATTTCAGTGAAATAAAGTTTGTACTTCCCAGCGGTCTTTAAAGTTTTACCTGGCAACCCTTCATGTCTGGTGTCCTCATCGCCAGACCCCAAACTGGGCACAATTCACACCGACTATAGCCCTTTCTTTCTTGCTCTACTTCGGATTTAATATACAGCGTGTCTGAGACGAAACGCCCTAATTTGAAACACTTATACTGAACAACCAAGACAATTTTATTAGGTGGTATATGGTAGATTAGCTATGGAAATTTTAATTATGTAATGTAATAGCAAGATCATTTTTATTGAAGGTGCTGAAAACCGAAAAAAGGAAAATGACAACGAATGCTGAAAAAGCACAAACCATGTGGTGGTATGCAGAATTTGTTTTAAGTGGGATTAAAAATACCCTTCCGTTTAACCGATGAAAGATAGCTATGAACCTGCATACTGTGTGTCGCCCCTGTCAACACATGATTTTTCAAGCAAAAAACTATTCAATCTGTATTATGTTAATCTATGTTGGAATCTTTTCTTTAAAAATGTGTTATTGTTAATGGGTAATGAATTGTTTAACTTAAATGTTGAAACTATAGAAATATTAAACAACTATGTAATAACCATGGTAAATTGTAAACAACAATATGACATAAAAGAGCTAGACTTTTGTGAGTCTGCGGGACATTCTCCTGGTTGCCGAAAGGTTGATGGTTCAGGGGACGTTGGGGAATATCTTGCCTCAATCTTCGGATTGGCTGGAGTACTTGTACTCCATTTTGGCGGATATTCACAAACCCAACTCTGAATAAGGTGTTCTCCTGCATCATCAAAAGACCAGGGTTTTAAACTTCGGTACAACTAATAGGTTTAGGCCTACAAGTTATACCGGGTGAATTGTCTGTTTGAAAAAGTGTCTGTATAACGTCAGAAGTATAAATAAATCTTCGAGTAAAAGATCATAAGGATCTTTCATTTCAACCTTGCATAGGTGATAATTAAAAATAAATCCTGCACCACAGACCACGCAAGGGCTTGGTCCTACTAACCCTTAGAAGCCATTGAGAAGTCCGATAAAAGGGTTGTAACCGGACTAACATAAAGCCCTAAAGGCAGAAGGTGCGTGTCAGTGATTTTTGGCGACCGTGACCAGGACCATCGAAGCAACCACCTGTGGATCTTCGTGGCCCAGCAGAAGAAGAAGAAGCCCGTTCCAGAAACAGAAGAAGAAGCCTGTTCCAGAAACTGAAGCAGAAGCCTGTTCCTGAAACAGAAGAAGCAAAGATGATAGGTTCCCAGAGACCTTTGACCAGGCAGCGAAAGGAGAGGCTCGTTTGCTGTACGAATGAAGAAAAGAAGGAGGAAACCTTATTACCATGCTCCGGCTGCAACAGATACGTTCATGAAAGTTGCCCACATAAAACCCCAGGATCTGACGTAGCAGCGGAGGTAGACGTTAAGTGTAGACAGTGTGTGGAAAAACAAGTTACGCCAACCCCAACAGGTGATAGTTGGAGGGAAATGATGATCTCCTTCATGACTGATTTTAAGAAAGAAAAAGAAGCAGAAAAAGAGCAGAGATTAAAAGAAAAGGAACAAGAAAAAGAGCAAAGATTAAAAGAAAAAGAAGCAGAAAAAGAGCAGAGATTAAAAGACAAAAAAGAAGATGATCAGAAATTCTCACGTTTGATCAAGAAGCTAGAAGAACGTGAAGCTGAACAGGGGATGCGAAGACAGATGGAGAAAGAAGCCGAGAAAGAGCAAAGATTAAAAGAAAAGGAAGAAGAAAAAGAGCAAAGATTAAAGGACAAGGAAGAAAATGACCAAAAGTTTGCACGTTTGGTTGAAACCTTGGGTGAAAGAGATGCTGAACAGAAAGCAGAACGGGAAATGAGTGACCAAAAGTTCGCACGTTTGGTTGAAACCTTGGGTGAAAGAGATGCTGAACAGAAAGCAGAAAGAGAAAGAGAACGAGAAATGAGTGACCAAAAGTTCGCACGTTTGATTGAAACCTTGGGTGAAAGAGATGCTGAACAGAAAGCAGAAAGAGAAAGGGAACGAGAAATGAGTAAGAAAATGTTTGAAGATTTTAAAATTAATTTAGGAAAAGAAATATCCGAAGCGATAGCTGAAATCAGAAAAGAGAGAGACGAAAAATATGAAGAACTGGTGGAAAGAAGGAGAGAAGATCGGCAGATAGATGATGACCGTTTTAAACAGCTACAAGAAAGTCTGAACCAAGAAATAAAGAATCGAGAGGACAAGGATAATGAAAACTGCAGTTTACTAACCGAGCTGAAGGAAAGTCAGAGGGAAATATCCGTAAATTTGGAAAGTGAAATAAAAAAAACGAATGAGGTCCAAACGCAACAAGTGGAAATTATAAAAACGATAAACTCAAAGTTGGAGACCTTACAGCTAGGCAAGGAGAATAGGAATGAAGAGATGGAAACTCTGCCAAAGAAGATATGTGTAAGAACCTCTTGTTCCTCTCATTCTTCCAGTTCCGAATCTCCCGAACATTCTGAACCATGCCAAAGAAAGAAACGAAAAAGGAGTGGCGGAATAAGACGAACTAGAGACTGCTCTACGGAAAAAATGGTAGAAGATAATTCCTACTTAAACCATTCATCCAATCGGATTCTCCGAATGTCTGACGTCAATTCCCTCACCAAGTTTAATGGAGAAATAAATTCAGTTTCTGCTGAAAGGTACCTGGAGGAGATAAATACTTATATGGATTTAATGAAAATGCCCATGATGTATCGACTAAAGGTCCTCCCTTCGCTAATGGTGGGTAAAGCCAAGGCTTGGTTTATGGCAAACGAAAAGAGATGGAAAACTTTTGAACATTTCCGCTCTGCATTTAGGAAGCAATACGCATCACCTGAAGCAAAACAAAGGGAAATGAATACCCTGAGGAATAAACATTATAGCAAAGGTGCAGGGTTATCATTGGAAGAATATTGCTGGGAGGTATATGCAGCATACTGCAATCTGACGGAAACCATCAACCAATCAGAAGTGCTGAACTTAATCATTGGCCAGTTACCTTCACGAGTGCGACAACTGGTACTAACTCGAGATCCCGCCAACATAGACCAACTCACGAATTTCCTGGGAAAGTTCGAAGCGTCTGAACAAATGGAAGGATGGAAAGCCGATCACCAACGAACTGATGAACGGAGAAATCCTCAACCTCGAGTCAGGAATCTAGAGCTATCCCGGAGGAATAGAGGAGAAGAAGATAAGAGGCCCACACCGATCAACCAGAGGTTTAATGGAAATCTAAGATTCCAAAGGAAGGATTCCTATAGAAGGACATTCTGGAATAAGAACCAGAATCAAGGGAACTGGAACCAGTCTCGAAAGAAAGAATGTGGAATACAGACTGACGAAATTCCAGAAGACTGTGCTTTGAACCCTAGAGCACCTGTATGGGAAATTCCCTCCGCTATTAAAGCTCCTTCTTGGGATATTCCCTCTACCAGTCGAGCAAATTTAAACCAGAGGTCGTTGTAGATGAAGCTCTCCCTTCTACAACGCGACACAATCTTGATGTTTGTGAGAGCGAAGAAGACAAACTAATTACTAATGAAAATTTAGATGTTTTATATTTAGATATAAATTCTTATCCAAATTCAGAAGAAGAGAAATTGTTTAATGTTTTCGAAGTAACTGGGAATTGCAGCAAGAAGCCAGAAATTCTAATAGAAGTTTTAGGATTAAACATAAGATGTACTTTGGATACAGGAAGCGAGTGCACCGTCATGAATTATAATGTTCGGGAAAAGCTCCGAGAGAGATTACCAGGCTTGAAATTGCAAAGATGTCCAGGAATAAGGTTAAAAGATTTTGTTGGACATGAGAGGTCCCGAATTGTGGGATACCGAACCATTCTTTTTGAGATTGCAGGGCACACTTTTGAGGACCAAGTCTATGTGGTAAAGAATTTAGAAGCCGATTTGTTATTCGGATATCCTTTCTTCAAAAGATACAAAGTCAATTTAGATGCAGGTGCGAACAAATTATATCTAACGGTAAAGGGACAAGTCGTGGAAGAAACTTTGATTCCAGATAGTCAAGGAAATAGTGTTGAAGCAATAAATGATAAGACTTCGTATGTAAAACTATTAGTGACGGAAAAGGAATCTCAGTTAGACAAGTGGTCCGCATCCGAGGAAGATATGAAGAAGAAAGCATTTGCTCCAGAATTGTTAGATCAAAGGGAGAAAGAGAAGCTATTTCGAATATTAACTGAGTATCGCCCTATATTCTCCGACAAACCAGGACTTGCAAAAAACCATACCTGTGAAATTTTGTTAAGCACCAACCAACCAGTGTTTTCATTACCTTATCCCGTTCCGATGTCGAAACGTGAAAAATTAGAAGAAGAGTTAAATAAATGGAATGAATGGGGAGTAATTCGAAATTGTAACTCTCCTTACATGAATCCAATGCTAGTGGTGGACAAACCCGACGGATCAGTAAGACCCTGCATTGACTTCAGGAAATTAAATAAAACAATTATAGTTCCTAAAAGTACGGTGCCGCGACTTCAAGAAGCTCTACAAAAGTTTCAGGGTAAAAAATATTTTTCGTGCTTTGACCTGGCTTCAGGTTACCTTCAAGTTCCTATTAAACCAGAGCACCAGAAGTTCACCGCCTTCTCCTACAAAGGTCGAGCGTGGTGTTTTACCAGGATGCCATTCGGATTATCGAACGCTGTAGCCATTTTTATGCACACGATGCATAGCCTTTTCGAGCCTTGGACAGAAGATTTTCTCACTGTCTATATAGACGACCTTCTCATTTTTGACGAAACTCTAGAAGAACATTTTCGGCACATAAAATTCGTATTAGAAAAGTTGCAGAGTGAAGGATTCACTATAAAGTTAAAAAAATGTGAATTTATCAAACCAGAGATAAAATACTTAGGCCATCTTGTGTCAGGAAAGTGCATCAGAGTAGATCCCAAAAGGGATGAAGCCATCTTAAAATTTCCACGTCCAAAAACGAGGAAACACCTGCAACAATTTTTGGGTTTAGTTAACTGGCGACGTAGGTTTGTAAGAGACCTAGCATCAAAAACTGCCGTTCTAGAAGAACTACTAGAAAAGGGTAGCCAATGGGAATGGGACAACCTAAAAGAAAGAGCTTTTCAGTCACTAAAGCATGAGTTAGTAAAACTTCCTGCATTAGCTCAACCAGACTTCCAACAGCCATTCCAGCTGATGTGCGATGCCTCTGGCATTGGTCTAGGTTCAATATTGTTCCAAGAACAAACTAAACAAAAGGGAAATTTAGAAGAAATTAGTATAATTCAATATGCCAGCAGAAAGTTAAAACCAGCTGAGAAAAATTACACAACCCAAGAGATAGAATGCCTAGCCATTATATTTGGGATTGAACATTTTAAAGTATACCTTTACGGCACAAAGTTTAGGATCTATTCTGACCACAAAAATCTGGTATGGCTGGAGAACAGTAGAAACTGGAATGCTCGATTAACACGGTGGGCTTTAAAATTGCAGCAATATGAATATGAGATAATCTACATCCAGGGGCGGAACAATGGGATAGCAGATGTTCTTAGCCGATATCCTGTTCCTGAAGATCAGCCTACCGAACTAACTCGAGAGAGCCAGACTTATAATGTATGGAATCTTATAAAACCTTTGGAGGAACTAGAACTAGACAAATGGAAAAGGGAACAACAGGAAGATCCATTTTGTAAACTTAAGCTGGAAGAAGTCCGAAGTGATGATGGAAACTCAACCAAGTATAACTTACATTACGACTTACTGTTCTTCCAAGGAAAAAGTGGACGAAAGTTTAAAAGATTAGTAGTGCCTGCACAGCTAAAAGGAGAAGTACTAAGGTCCGAACATGATGATACTGGACATTTTGGTTTCAACAAAACTTACAATAAAATAAAAGACAGGTTCTTTTGGGAAAACATGAAAACGGAAATAGCCCAGTATATACGAGAATGCTTAACTTGTTCTAAAAACAAACCTGATAAAAAAGGCCTATCCAAACAAAAATTAACCACCACAAATCGAAAGCCTCATGAAGTATTATCCATTGATTTGATCGGAAAACTACCAAAATCGTCTTACTATTACTATCTGCTCACTATGATAGATGTCGGAAGTAGGTTCATGATGGCATATCCACTACGTACAGCTAGCACCAGGGAGATAATAAGTAAATTAGAAAGCGGATACTTACTTCATTGTCCTAAGCCGGAGTATATACTGTCAGATCGAGGAAGTCAATTCACCTCGAAGAAATGGTATGAGTTTGCAAAAAAACACTCACTTGTAGCAGTTCACACCACTCCTTATCACCCTGCGGGCAACATTGTGGAAAGAACGAATCAGGAGATAGTTAGGTTAATTAGGACCTTTTGTCATAATTCACATCAGGATTGGCACAAATTTATATCGAAAATCTGTTGGATATTGAATTGCTCTGTGTCAGGAGAAACTGGGTATGCTCCCTTAGAGCTTTTCTACAATAAACCGGTGCAAATTAGTATTTTGAAACAAATAAATTGGCCACAAAACGATGGTTTTCATGATCTACCGTGGAAGGATAAACTTTTCCATGCTCAGTCTAATAATCTTCGAAGAAAGGAACAAAGACTACAAAAGAGCAATCTTAGGGCCTACGAGCTACTTAAAGGGGACTTGGTGCTAAAAAAGTCACACAAGCTAAGTTCCGCTAAAGATAATGTCATTTCCAAATTTTTCGAATGTTTTACTGGACCATTTATAGTAAAAGAGATCAGAAACAATGCCGCGGAATTGCTAAACCCATGGACTCAAGAAGATTCTGGAAAGGAAAATTTCCAAAATTTAAAAAAGATAAATTGCACTCCTGAGAAAAAATCGGAATTACTGAAATTATGGAAACCATAGTGGTCATTATACCTACCTGTATTCACAATCTTGGAAAAGATTCAAGACTAATTTGACAGTTGTTTACGTTGAGATGTTTAAAAAAAACAAAAATTAAATAACGTTAGCTTGTATTTCTTTTTGTTTTTCTTTTTGGGGAACGCTATGTGTCGCCCCTGTCAACACATGATTTTTCAAGCAAAAAACTATTCAATCTGTATTATGTTAATCTATGTTGGAATCTTTTCTTTAAAAATGTGTTATTGTTAATGGGTAATGAATTGTTTAACTTAAATGTTGAAACTATAGAAATATTAAACAACTATGTAATAACCATGGTAAATTGTAAACAACAATATGATATAAAAGAGCTAGACTTTTGTGAGTCTGCGGGACATTCTCCTGGTTGCCGAAAGGTTGATGGTTCAGGGGACGTTGGGGAATATCTTGCTTCAATCTTCGGATTGGCTGGAGTACTTGTACACCATTTGGCGGATATTCACAAACCCAACTCTGAATAAGGTGTTCTCCTGCATCATCAAAAGACCAGGGTTATAAACTTCGGTATAACTAATAGGTTTAGGCCTACAAGTTATACCGGGTGAATTGTCTGTTTGAAAAAGTGTTTGTATAACATCGGAAGTTAAATAAATCTTCGAGTAAAAGATCTTAAGGATCTTTCATTTCAACCTTGCATAGGTGATAATTAAAAATAAATCCTGCACCACAGACCACGAAAGGGCTTGGTCCTACTAACCCTTAGAAGCCATTGAGAAGTCCGATAAAAGGGTTGTAACCGGACTAACATAAAGCCCTAAAGGCAGAAGGTGCGTGTCAACTGGACCCCCATAGGTACGTGGTACACCTTACATCAAGTATTTTCATTAATTACTGGAATATAAAATTCACTTGATAGGAATGGATGACAGTTTATTTAACAAAATTTAAATTTGGTATTAGAACAATAATATATTATACAGGGTGTTTCCGCGCTGATGATACAAACTTTCAGAGATGATGGAGAAGGGTACATGTATCAATTTGAGATAAGAAACCCTGGTCCGGAAACGACTTAGTCGAAAGTTATAAGCGAAAATCGGTGGATGAAGATGTAATACTTTCATTACCTGCACAAGTTTCACAAGCTGCTACATTCACAACAGTTGTTCAAAGTGGCGTCCCCACTTGATTTCTTCTTGTGGGGTCATGTGAAAAGTCATTTGTACGAGACACCTGTCGAGACTGAAGAGGATCTCCTGACAAGAATTCTCGCTGCCTATGGCATTGTTCTACGAAAGAAAATAAATTAAACCATCACCACTACGTGCGTCTAACTCCCCTGTTGACCTTTCCCGTCACGTCGAGTGCCCTGTTGGATTATTATGTGAACGTATGCCAGCAGCTGGAAGTGGATGACGTAACCTGTGATCAGTGCCATCTATTGGTTTTTACCTTAACCATACCTTTCTTTCATTCAGAGGGAGAGAAACCAAAATCTTACAAAGGTTATAAGATGCATTCCTACAATCTCGTCATGAATTCAAAATGCCCGCGATGGCTGCAGACGTCCTTGCATTGAGGTCATGCAGATCTCTTGGTTCTCCGCGTACACTTCCGACTTCACATATTCCCACAGCCAAAAGACACATGAAGCAAGGTCAGGCAACCTTGCGGGCCATGATATGGGTCCTCTGCGGCCAATCCGCCTGCCTACTGAATTGACGCCATCTTGGAATTACTTGATCCTTGATCGCTCGCAGTCATCTGATCCTCTCAACGTGCAGTGTTGCCAGGTAAAACTTTAAATACTACTGTGCAGTACAAACTTTATTTCACTGTAATATCTCTGCTCGTTACAAAATGGTAGTGAATATAAATGTGGGAAGGACTTTTGGAAAACCCTGTATATCCAAGTCTAGTGATCTGGACTGTAAACGCATGAACGTTAAAAATTCCAACATCCCTTCCCCTTACTTATAGGCTGAATTCAAAAATTCCCTTATTATTACTTAGGTCTTAAGAAGTAGACACCCCGACACTTTCAGGTTTTTAGGTCCATGGGTGTGGCTGTGCGCATCTAAATATATATATATACCTATTTTGAGAAAAATAGGCTCAATATTTTGTTCCACCTCATTAAGAAGACAGTTTCCGTGTAACAAAAATGTTAGCGCCCCCTCTGTTCTGCTTTTGTAACATCTGAATATTTGTAGAAATTTGTTGCACATTTCTTAGTTTTCGAGATGGATTTGATTGTTTTTTGTCTCTCATAGCCAGGCTGAGCGAGATGTGTTTCGTTGCGTTGAGGTATTATTTGGTAGCTCTATCATTCTACCAAATTTTGTTTTATCGTTCTTGTAGTTTCGGAGATATCGGTAGTTGACACAGACAGACAAGACCGGCCGTTAGGGTCCTTTTATTAAGATTTTGTTGATTTGTGTCTTTAAAACGAGGCAGAGTGAAGATTTTCTGGAGGAGTCGCATTTTGTATAGGGATAAATATTTAAAAAATAATTGGTGTAAAAAAATACATTTGTCAATTTAATTTTCCCTGTGCTGTCTTTGAAATTGTATGAGTAGAAAACGGGTGTCTACAAAGATCTTAAACACAATTATTAATTTTCAGATTTTTAAAATTTGTCAAAATATCTTTCTTATCAATTTGGCGAAACAACGTTTTCTTGGTATTGGGTAGTTCTACAAATACAAAATTGGTCTTGTTTTGAAGTTCTTTGCATCTGTTTTTAAAGTTCATTTTCACTGTCAGTTCACATCGCGAAATAGATTTTATACAGATCTTTATTCAACGGAGTAAGGATGTACGTGGACCGTGGCAACACGCCACACAGCGAAGTCATTGAATCGTGGAGGGCTGTTACTGCGAGCAAGTGCGAGACAGTAGTCAACAGGGAGTGGCTCTTGCCCACTTTTCTCTCGTCTTGTGCTGTCGCTGCGATAGACAGAGTAAATTTCCCAAGAAACGAATGCCAGTTTTTATTATATTTTATTTTATTTTGTTATTCAGCGTTGCCTTTGTGCAAATTTTGGCTAATCGCGACGTTGAAGTTTAGTTATGATATGATGAAATTGGTGAAAGGACATTCATAAATGACACCAATCCCCAGGTCGAGATTCTAACCCCGGGCCTTAGGAAAAGCCAGTTTCGAAACAACAAGAAAAACGTATCAACAAATCGCATCAACCTACCCTGAGTACTACACCATTGATACAACAGTAAGTTTTATGTCTATCACAACCACTTCACTTATGCGAATTTTCTTGCTTGAATCCACAATTGTAATTGAAATCCATAAACAGATTCTGCTGTGTTAACAGCCTCTTCTCATCAGAGCGCCGAATATGCTTGTAGCGTGCTTCTACATTGTGTATGTATTTCCCTGGCAAGAAGAGGGTGGTTTCAAGGGTGAGCGGAGAAGGGTTGTTTCCTCGTAACCTATTCAGAATCAATTTTGTATGTGCGAATTGTCACATCTGACGTATGCAATAATAGCCGCCGCTTAAAACTAGTCCCTGTAAAATCCGTCATCTGGGATGATACTTTACACCGGAGAGGGTAGGAGATGAAGGGAGATTTTCTAAGTACACACAACCACCACCCACGCGTGCATACAAAAAAGAACAATGCATCACAAGGCGTCGGCGCCCCCTTTGAAACCCACGCCCTTGGCGCTGCCGTGGAAGGGTTATGGGAACACAAAAGAGGGGAGGGGGTTGCAAACCCCCCTTAATTGCCAGAGAAGGGATGAATGGGGAAATGAGAAAGGACAATCTCTCACGTGTTGCTAGTCATCAGGTGATATGATAGCAAGGGGGGATAATTCTTTGGTAAAATGGTCTTTGTACGTTGAGTAACAATTAATCAGTGTTTGAATTACGGTTGAATTGAGAAAGTGAGGCTTTTACAACAAACAGTGCAAGCTTTTTTGTAGATAATCGTTCTTTTGACATATCTCTGAGGCAATTTCCGTAGCCTAGTGGTTAGGGTAAATTCCTGTGAAGCATGGGAAAATACTGGTTTGGAGTATGCACAGTCATCAGCAAAAAAAATGCTACACCTGCTTAACGTTACGTGTATTGCCTAACACTGTGAATAGCGAACGTCCACAGCAAAACTAAAATGCCAGGTTTGACCAAGTTTTGTTGCGGCTGACTGGACTAACAGGACATCATTAAAACACAACCCATAATAATTCCCATAATTTGTTATTTCTTCTTGACGGACAAGTCACATAATTGATACAATCAACAAGCAGTATAGTATCTTTTAAGTGTAGGAATTTCACTCTGGTTTGCAGTCAGTAACAACTTTGTGACTGTCCATGTTTTCTTTCCATGAACATGCATTATCTTCCTAATCCAATCTCATATTTTATTCCTCAGTCTTACTTCTTCATTTCGGCCTCCCCGATGGCGTAGTGGTAACGTCGTCGCCTTGTAATCAATGTGTCCCGTGTTCGATACCCGGTGGAGGCACGTAGTGGTTCGGATCCCACTTTAAACTGTAGGTCTATTCCCGATTAGCTTTCCTGTACATAAAGTAGACTTCAAACACCAATTCAATCAAATCAGACAATTACTTATTCATTTGCGTGTAGCGAAATCCTAATTTGATTTTTGACATGATGAAATCGATAAAGGGGAACTAATTAAGATCATCCATGCCCAGGCCAGTTAAATCCTAACCTACAAAATTAATGACACAGCAAAGTTTTGAAATTAACTCGCTGAATATAAAGTCAGGGCAAAGACGTATTTTTCAGCAATGACAACTACACGTGTAAACATATACACTGCCGTCCAAAAGTTAAGCACGAAATGCAAATTTTCGAAAGCATATGTGAATTTGAGTGGCTAAAAATCGCTTCGGATGTAGATGTCATTTTTTATGTGTAGCTTCCTTTTTGTAAGTAGAGAGTGAATCATCTGTACCTAGGTGCTTAATCTGTGCTCTTGAAATAGCATAAAAGCGAGGATTTCGTGCAAGAATCATCACACATTCGTTGAAGACGCCAGCATTCTGAAGGGTTTGAGGTGCATTTAAAAGCTGATACGAAGTGTTTATAACTTTTGTAGGATTATTTTTGATAATATTCGTGTTTCCATGGCTGAAAGAAGACGAATAACAGATAGTGAGCGCTGGCGTGCTGTCAGACGCAATGAAGCAGCACAGTCTATCAAAGATGTCTCTATTTTCTTTGCCGTTGATCATTCGGTAATTTATCGATTATAGAAACAATTCCAAACAAGTCCAACAGTTGTCCGGAGACCTATGCCAAGGGTTACCGCCCCCTCCGATATCGATGTATTGCTATAGTAGCCAAGCGGAATCGACGAGCGACCTCCACAACTGTTACATCCATGGTTGCAGCGGCACTTGGTAAGACAATATCTGCCAGTAATGTGCGCCGAAGGCTCCACATGAAGGGATTGTACGCCCGAGTACCACTTGTTTGTGTTGCACTAACCTTCCAAGCCAGAGGGACAATATTAAAGTGGTGTCGTCGACATGTCAATTGGACTGTCTCATATTGGTGCAACGTTCTGTTCACGGACGAGTCCAGATTTGCCCTGGAGTCGGATGATAAGGGTCTGGAGAGAACGAGGCATATGCATCAGGTCAAGAACATCGTCGAACATCACGCATTCAGAGGCGGCAGCGTCATGGTGTGAGCTGGATTTTCAATGGGATATCGCACCGAGCTGCCCATCTTTGAAGGCGGTTCTGTGACGGCTGCGCTGTATCGGGATGAAGTCCTAAACCCCATTGTGAGACTCTACGTTGCAGCAGTTAATACTGATTTCCTCCTTATGGACGATAATGCCCGTCCCCATCTAGCCAACATCGTTGACGAGTGCCTGGAGAGTGAGGGCATTTCTCGTATGGAGTGGCCGGCGTATTCCCCTGACCTTAATCCCTTTGAGAACCTATGGGATGCCCTCGGGCGTGCTGTCTCTGCCCGTTTACCTCCTCCAGCCAGTCTCAAAGAGTTGGAAACTGCCCTAATGGAGGAATGGCCATTGCTCGCATCTGCGATGGTTGATCACCTCATTGAAAGCATGGAAAATCGTTGTAAAGTTTGTGTGAAGGTCCGGGGTGGTTACATACCATATTACTGTAAGTTTTGTTTGGTTTATTTGCCTTTAAAGATCATTATGTTAATGACCAAAATGTGACGTCATCATATAATTTACGAAAAGTAAATATTTTCTTTTATCTTTGTACACAATTCTTATTTTCTTTAATGCATAAACACATTTGATACCTTTATGTGCAATTTTGTGTTAATCAGAGCTTTACTTTTCCATTTTTGTTGATTTTACCATCGCGTGCTTAACTTTTGGAAGCATATTTACATTCATTTATGCTGTGTGTTTATAAGCACCAAGTAATAATTTTTTAAAAAGAAATCAAATGTAATCTTTGACATTAGTCTCTTTCAATAGCGAGCACAATTCATTATTTGTAAATGGCTGTGATTTATACAAACTGCACTTTATATTAAAACTTAAGAAACGAACACAATGATGAACAGATTCTTTCGAGTTATGGAACAGGTGAGTTCTGGAAAGGTATCATAGCTTCCGAGAGCTAACGTGACTCCATCTTCAGAGTAGAAATAACATTAGCTCTCGAAAGCGTGGAAATCGTTTTAGAAATCATCTGTTCCATAGTCCCGAGATAATCCGTTCTTCATTCGTTTCCAGGAAAGCATCAAGACTTATTTCGAACGCAAGGAAGCTTCTGAACTCGGCGCTTCTAATTTCTTACCACTATATGCTACCAAGGTTGGCAATATGCATATAATTTATACATAAAAGTTCTTTATACACACTTGTCTTAAAATGTATATTTGTGTTAGAATGTCAGAATATAATTCGAGGATTTTCAACAAATATGTATTGACCAATGACACAATCTAAAGTATTTTGCACAGAAGATAACCAACCATATATGTTATACCATAATTACCACTGGAACTTATACAGAAATCTTTTTTTAGGAAAAAGGTAAAGAAAAACCTTCAAAATCCATCACATTAAGTACCTTCTCTGACACCACAATGGACATAAGTTGAGCAAAATCTTCACTCCCTCCAGTAATGACTTCTTTCCAACAATTGACAGCAGTAGACTCTCATTGTTGCATCCTCATTTCTTCCCCCATTTTTTCTCTTCCCTTACCTTCAGGTTCCCTCCTCTTTACATTATTTCTTGCAGCCGTTTGTCGTTCGTCTCTCTTTTTAACTTTCGCCCATTCATTTGCCGTCTCTCCCTTGTTTTTTAATGAATTACAGACACGTGACGTTAAGTAGAATTTCGTGTTTCCCCAAATTCAGCCAATGAAAAGTCTCCCTGACAGAGACCAATTACTACACTCCGAAAACCCAAGATCGAAACAATAGATGGTGATTTCCTCTCCATCTGAAGTTCTCAAAGACATCCGCAGATGTGAACAAAAGAGGGCAGCACCGTTGATGCTGAAGAACGACGACATTTGGAGCAAGAACAGATCTTCCCTGAGACCCAACTAGACGTTGAGTATCTTCGAACTAGTACATCAGGCAAGAGAACCGACGAAAAACAGGTTGTATTGCTGAATGCAACAAAGAGACGTAACTGTTCTAACAGCACGCCAAGATTAACGCTCGCTTTTTTCTCGAGGGCGACATTTTTGGCTCTTGATTTTGCAGCAAATTACCTATTGATTTTTCGTAGCTTTTGTGCTGTTCTTCTGTCTACCATTGCTCCTTTTTTTCTACTTAGTTTCTTATTACTTCCATTTTACCTTAGATTTTGTGATCTGTGCTTTTCCACAGCTTGCAATCAATCACAGTAGTTCAGGAACATGCTTACTCTGCCATCTATTGTCAGATGCACAAATGTCTCTTTTGCTAAGTCTTAGCAGTGTTCTTGTCACAAAGAACCCCAACAGTTTCTGGAAATAAGATACCTTACCGTTTAATCTACACCTTTCGGCAACTGAATTACCAAAATTAGTGAGTCACTGCTGTGAGGCTAATAATGTAAGCCTGGGACAAGTTGTTACATTTTGATAGCACCTCGTATAAAAATAAAGAGTTATGAAATCAAGTGAACTAGTATTTTATTTCAGTAGCAACATCAGAACATGAATGAGGAGGCATAGGGGGCCTTCTATAGTTGGTCGCGTGCAAAATTTTACTTACGAAATTACCAATATTCGGATGGTTGTAGCAACCCTATGTGGTCAACATATTTCAAATTCGTTTACATTTACCTTAGAGTACGTAGAAGACATACACTGTACAGACACCGGCACTGAAATACTCGCTTCTCTGCAAGGCGATATGTGTGTTGCCTAACTATACGGCGATGAGTGTATTTTAATAGCAAATTTTCAATGGCAAATTCTACCACCACCGTAGAGTTATGCAACACACATAACGCCTTGCAGGGAAGCGAATATTTCAGGATCTAAGTTTCCCATTTTTATTGCTGATGACTGTACAACAACCCTGTACGGTCTTTATCTTGCTGCCATTCATGAAAATATATTTATTTATTTGGCATTATGGCCAAGGAGAAAGTTTATTTATCAATGTCGCCACTTTCTCTCCTTTCTCCACACACCACTGACGAGGCTCAGGGTTCCTTTCTGTGCAGGGCCTGCAACAAATTCCCCTTTTTCCTCTTGTTCTGCCTTTGGAACAAAAAGAAGATGTGGATAGTACCAAACTCCAACTGCCTTTATTACAGGTACTCATTCAAAAGGGGATTAGGTCAAATAACTAAGTTTCAGCTCTGTCAGACACAGATAACCTTAATAACGTTCTATCGGATATTTCGATAAGGAAGACATTGAAACATTTTCGATATTACTTCATGTCCTCTGTTCATGCAATTAGACCACGACCTCGCGGAAGCAATGTGCAAAATCCAGATAATTCCACTTGACCTGACCTTTCATGAAATGAAATACAAGTAAGAGAAGCTCATTGTTGAAGGTTCACGGGAGGTAATCTCTGCTACAAAAGGAAATTGAAGAGAAAAAAAGGTTGGATGCACTGCACAAAGGCAATGGTGGGAGAAGGTTAACAAGAGACGAATAATTATCTACGTTTCTGCAGAAACACATTGCAGGGGCGGCAGGCGGAGAGCATTATGAATAGCGCTGGTCTTTGGGAACGATGTTTCAAGGACAGAGATCTATATACACCGCCTTACGGAAATTCCCTCCTTTACCATTATTCCCTTTCCGTTTGCATTTTCATTACCTCAGACTCAATCTATTTCTCATCCCCCTCCTGTTTCACCTTCCTCGCCCTCTCGCTTCTGCCCACCTCTTGTCTTTCTTCCACTTAAAGCCTGCGGATTTCTGGGAGTAAAGTGAAATTAATCCAAATTCCTGGATCTTCCGCTGCCAAATGTGGACGCATGACTGTGGAAAATGGCAGAAATAGAGTGGAGAGATTCAACAGGTCCCTGGAACCGAGCTTCAGTTTATTTGCTTAGTCTCTCGTCGACCGTTGAGCGATTAACATCGTACGTCTTTCTTTCGCTGCTTCTACGTGCAGAAAAGAAAATGCATCAGATGCAGTTTTGCTTTGAAAATGCATCAGATGCAATTTTAATTTTTAAGATGCATGAGATGCAATTTTGATTTTAAGATGCAACAAATGCATTTTTTTTAAAAAAATTCATCAGATGCATTTTTAAAAAATCATCAGATGCATTTTTCTTTCAAAACGAATCCGATGCATTTTGTGCTTTTCAAATGCATCGATTTGCACAAGTTTATTAAATATTTTACTCAGTTTGGCGAGTGCAGTCCTATGATATAAAAATTATTAATAAAATTCAGATGCTATTTAGTGCATATTCAAAATCTAAATGCATTCTTATGTACAGTCACTTGCTATAAAAATGGACACCTATATCTTGCAATACTTGCTTCACTGCAAGTATGCCGATAAGTGAATTTTAATAACAAATTTTCAATGGCAACTTCTACCACCGCCGTATAGTTAGACAACACACATGACGCCTTGCAGGGACAATAGTATTTCAGGTCTTCCATTTTTATTGCCTGTGACTGTACATTTGAGGCTATATATTTGACTTGTACACTTCTGTCCGTTAATAACACAGGTCAACATGATTTTTTCACACGAAAACTAAATGCCGGGTTTGGTGTATTTTTTTTTTACTCTGAATTTAAATATTTAATTAGAATTTTTCCATCAGGCAGTTTGTCTGTGACAATTACTTTTTGAAATCGAATTGTAGTGTTCTTTATGGCCTGCCATCTGATGTTTTAACCCGTATTTAACTTATATGTAGCGTTTATTTTCAAGATTTATAAGTGTTGTGTTAATGCTGACATCAGAAAGTCAAGTCTGAGTAAGTTTATGCATGTTCTGACCTGTTCAGTAGTAGAGAAGGAAGGCGAAGTGGAGAGCGGAGAATTAGCCTCCAAATATGCAGATAACACATCGCCTAGCAGTGGGGCTGAGAGTTAAAAATGTGTCCTAAAAAATGTATTTACCTCCATTGCATATCAAACCAGAAATCATGAAAAAAAATTTGAAAGCAATGGATAAAAACTCTACATATTTATGTACTTGAAATGTGTCAATGTGAGTGATGCGAAACTGAAAGGAGGTATTTTTATTGGGCCACAAATAAGATCACTAACGAACATTTGTTTAGAAACTCTTAAACCCACTGGGAAAAGCAGTCTCGTAGTCGTTTAAATATGTTGCATTCTTTTTTTTTGGAAATCATAAAGCAGAAAACTTTCGTGATATAGTGAATGTAACTGTGAATTCATACAAAGCTATTGATTGCAACAAGTCTTTAAACTTTCACATCTTACACTCCGTCCCAGAAAATCTTCGGGCTGTCAGCGATGAGCATGGTGAGCGTTTCTACCAACACATTTCTGTAATGGACAAAAAGGTACCAAGGCAAATGGAGTCCCTGTATGCTGGCTCACTACTGCTAGACCATGAAGACAGACATCCCAAATGTAAAATATGCCCGCAAAGCATGATCTTCAATGTTTTAGGTAAGCCAGAATAACATACGTTGTAACGACCGCCATGTTAGGCAGATTTCAGTTGTATATTGGCATTTATCTTATTCATATACTTTCAAGTTAAGAACTTGGATTAAATTATTTACACTTAATTGTTTTTATAATTCATGTATATATTTACGTTTTATCTTATGTTATAATATTATTCGCGTATTTTTGCAACATTTATTCAGAATTTATAGACTAATAATTATATGCAACGTTTTCATTGTTTTTCAAGCACAAGTTAAATACATTTCTTATTAACATCGATTTTTGTTCAACAATGTACAAGATTGAAGTAATTTGTCTTCGTTATTAACTAAATCTTTATTTAATCATTTTTATGTGCAAGGGCAAATATGATTTATTTGATAAAATTAGTTTAGTTATTTCTATATAGTTTAATATTGTAGCAAGGTATTTCTCCCTCGTTTTCAATAAAATATCGTTTTCCTATTGGCTGTTTATGTTAGGAGTGGGGGCGATGTAAAAACTTCCACGTTGGCATTTTTAATTGTTGCCAACCTGAACTCTAGCTTACTATCGCTAATTAACATTGATGTGTTATATAAATTATCAGTTTTTCTTGTGTTATTTTATGTTATGAGTTTGTATTGGAAGTTAGAACAATCTGTTATGCTGCGCCTCGCGCTTGAGGTAGCAGTTGAGGTCTTGCTATTAACTGTGAAGGCGGTGCGCGGACTCTCGTGTTAAATAAATTGCTTATCACTGCCTGCGAGCGTGCATGACCCAACAAATTATAACTTTTAACTTGTGCGAATCAGTATGAAAAAGTTCATTTTTGTAGACCAGTGTAATGGGTTATTTTTTTGTGTGTAAAAGTAAATAATTGTTCTTGGTTCTATGTGCTGAATTTACTTAATTTCTCTCCTGCATTCTCTGAAGAAAAGTCGAATCTTGGAACATGTCATGATACAACCTTGGTGACAATGAAGTTCGACCAGAAAGGAATAAGTGATTAAATGCACAGAGGCATAGGCGGTGGAATGGGTGACCCGCAGAAGTGACGCATGTGTGTAAGAGGAGGCGTGTGAGCAGGCAAGAATCGTGATCCCAGCATGTTGCACCCAAGGTCACGTAAAGAACGAAAACGGGGAACTCTACGCGTGACATTGAACTTCGACCAGGCACCAGACCCATACGGCAAATTCCAGATAGTGGCGCATTCGACGGAAGCATGACGTCACGGACACGATAAGGGAGTCCGCCGTATATAAGCGCGTGCTGTGCACCGAGGAACCGCAGTGCATCATCACCATGGCCAGGGGCAAACCTATTGACAACACCGTGAGGAGAAGAGTGGTGGAGTTGCAACGGGATGGATTCAGTGAACGGGAAATAGGGCGCCAACTGAACTTACCCAAGTCAACCGTCCACTGCATCATCAAACACCACCAAAATACGGGTACTACAGAGCCAGGTAAGGCTCCCGGTCGAAAACGCCTGCTGAGCGTGCGTGACCTACGGATATTTAGGCGCTATATCCAGATCAACAATCATGTTTCTGTGGCCGAATTACGACTGTGGACTCGAGAACGCTTTCACATTGAAGTGTCAACCAGAACCATTCGCCGTTACCTACAGCGATGCGGTTACCGAGTGTACAAGGCGAAACGTAAACCCTTCCTTTCCATGTTGAACAAAGGCAATCGACTACGGTGGGCACGAATGTACCGGGGATGGACATTTCGGCAGTGGAACAGGGTTTTGTGGACAAACGAATCCATTTTCAATGTTGTGTACGGGAAAATACGGAAAACAGTCATTTGTCGGAAGGAGGAACAGAATGAAGCAAAATGTTATGCACGTCGGGTAAAGAAACCTGCGTCAGTGATGGTATGGGGATGCATGATGGCATCTGGGGTTGGCCCACTACACGTCTGTGAGGGCATTGTGAATGCACACGCCTATACACGCATACTGGAGCGGCATGTTCCCACAGTGCGAAGGCACCTGTTCCACAGGCGGCGTCTCATCTTTCAACAAGACAATGCCAGGCCTCATACAGCGCGGCTGACAAGAGAATGGTTGACTCGCCATCACGTGCGAACTCTGCCATGGCCACCATCGAGTCCCGACCTCTCGCCCATTGAGAATGTGTGGCGTGTTCTTAAGCGACGTGTGCAACAGAGGGGACCCACGACAGTGGCTGCTCTTATCGTCTGCCTGCAGGAGGAATGGCACCGCATCGATGTGGAATACCTTGAACGACTCGTCCGCAGCATACCCCGACGCATTGCCACAGTTATTCGCCAACGGGGCGGCGTCACACCATGGTAAACAGGATCCCCTCTAACAGTGGTCGAACTTCAATGTCACGTGTAGATGGACGAAAATGTTTTATTTTGTGTGGACACCATACATTGCTGCGTTGCAGCGGAAATTTATGTTTTCCTTTGTTCCATGTAGCCTGCTGAATAAAATATGTTCAGCATATGCATGTGTTCTCCTTCTTTCACAACGCACTCCTATATTTGTGACTGGTCGAACTTCATTGTCACTAAGGTTGTAGGTTGAAATGGATTTACTTTTTCAGTCAGTCTCAGAGGCAGCGTTGGTTTGGGCAGCCCACTACTCACCAACCAAATCCTATGTTCGAATCCTGTATAAAGCATTCTGTTTTTCCCTTACCATATCCCATCAAATCATCATTCAATCTCATCGTTACTATCAACGTAGAAGAAAAACAGTAATGAAATTAATATTTAAAAATTAGAAATAAAATATACGTATATATATGTACATATATCTTCTCCATTAACTTATACGCTGCTTTTCACGAAGATAAGCCTTCATTAAAGAGTGTTCAGTGTGTTTGAGACGCATATCTTCCAATTTTCGATTCTAATATAACTTATAACATTATTTTTTAACGTAATGACCACATTAGTCTTTCTATGTACGCAAATAACAAGATGACATTGAATAGCATCCCCTCAAAGGACTTGAATCTTCTATGGTAATAAATAGACAATTAAAAATAACTGATATCATTAACTATTTTCCACAAAAAACACTCTAAACTTGGATTTTCATTGACGCAGCATATGGTAAATAAAGTAAGCTGCCAACTCTTCAGTTAGAATTCTTAATTAAACACACGTTTTTTATTTAAGTCTTCTTTATGTACAGATAGGCTAATAGAGCCTTGACATACAGTGGGATGTGAACAACAATTTGCCTCCACTAGGGTAAATGAAACAACTTTATCCACATATTCGCTATCTCGGTAATTTATGGAGATGAAGTGATCATGTAACGCTACCCGGTCTTTTTCACTTTAAAAATTTACCACCACTTATTTCGCGGAGAACAACTAGACTGCCAGCACAGATAAACGTACAATATGTTTATCTGTGCTATGTGCTTACTCTGAGGCCACATCAGAAGTGGGATAAACCTTAGAACATTTTATCTAATGTCCACACTACCTGTAGGTTAATATTAAATACAACTTCCACTAATGTATGTTATACATTATTTACATTTCCAAATAAGACACGGAATCGGGTAATAACAATATTCATCTTGGGAATCTTTGTTCAATCCACTACATTAACCATACATTTAAATCAGCTTACAGTCGATTACTAATCGGTAGAATTACAGAATTGACAGAATACGAGAAAAGTATTACTTTTTAGTAGCTGATCAGTGGTGATTCATTCATTCTTAGTTTTGGACACTTAACCACTGTGTTAATTTTTTTAAAAATTACCAACATTTCGGAGGCTGATTCTGCCTCCGTCTTCAGGGTAGTGTGTGATCTACAAAATAACATTGTAATTCCTGGACACTTGATGCGTTTGGGGATGGTGGTGTCTATATAGAGAATAAATGGTTGCCTTGGAGGATTATTCTCACTGGCCAAGGCTCCACCTCGTCTGTCGGTCACAAGGACCTCTTGTACATGAATTTGCCAGGGAGAGTTATGAGTGGTCCAGGCTCCACTTCGTCTGGTGGTCACGTCAAGACTGTTTTTCTATGTAGGCTGCCAGGGAGGATTAATTTGCGGTGGCCCAGGCCCCACCTTGTCAAAGGATTGATACTGTTGCGAATCAACCTCAATATTGTAATACTCTTCAGTGCCGCTTACGTGCAACTGTCAGACCTTGAATGGTTGTGGACATACATACAGTCCTCCCAGTGCATGTGCTACGCTGATCCTCGTTTGTATGCTCGTTGTATGTCTACAACCATCAGCCTCTGAAACGTTGGTATTTTTTAAAAATTAACACAATGGTTAAAAGTCCAAAACAAAGAATGAATTTTACTTTTTAATTTAACATTATAAATATCGTATTACTGAATTAGTCGAGCGGCACCACGCTCCGGTTGCCTTCACCAGGGGCGACTCAGGATAAAATTTTCACCTGGCGGAGGTGGATTTTTGACTTCTCCCACTTTACGTGACCATGTTACATATTTACATTTTAAATTACGAAAAACAATAAATAGCCTTACTTTAAAAATACTTTAAGTGTTACTGTTAAAGAACACGTTTATTGCAGGTTCGTGTATGTATTTATTTAACCTACATAATGACATCGAAATAACAATAATCTTTTACCTTAAATTGCTACATGTTGTTGCAATATACTCATTACGTTACACAGCAGTAACTCCAAATAATTCTTGTCAACAATCAATCCAACTCTTTTCAAAATAAATAGCCGCTCACCTGGTGGAGCCTCGTAGCTTTTATGTGTATAAGGTGGACTTAAAATATACTCAAACAAACAAATAGATACGTTTATGTAATCAGAAATAAGGTTTTGGCCCTAATCAAGGGGACGGCCTCGGCAGTGTCCGGCCCTTTAGCCGCACCTGGCCTTTAGACCTCAAGGTTGGCACCAAGTAGCTATTTATTAGGGTTGGTTGAACCCCTGAGCTTCTCCATGCAGGTATTGCTGAAAAAAATCCTATCTGAAGTCACCCATCCGGAACACCCACAAAAATATTGATTGAGTTGGTGTTTTAAGTCCACTTTATGCACAGTAAGGCTAATAGGGACCGAACCTACAGTATAAAATGGGATTTGATATGTGTGTGTGTGTGTGTGGATGTGTGTACATATATGTACGGGCTTTTTTGATCGACTGTAGCGCCGAAACGAGGCACCAAAGTGAAAATTGTTACTGAGAAAAACTGTTTGTTTGATGTAGCTACTCAATAAGTTTATGTGGTCCGTCGGCGCCATTAAAATTACACCCTGTACACACCCACCCACCCACACACATCATATACTGTAAATATATACTATGATAACGGCCCAGTTCGCCTAATCCCATTTCGCCGTATTGCGGTTTCACCTCCCTCAATACAATTTCAAATGATTTATGTGACACGAACTTTCTAAGGCGAAACGGGACATTTCATTTCACATTTTCCTGTTTCGCCTTACACACAAAAAAATTCCCACCAGGGAATATTATCGACATGAAGGGTCATTATTATTAACCAAACCTATCCTAACCTAACCTAACCTAACCTAACCTAACCTAACCAAACCTTTCCTAACCTAACCTAACCTAAAATTTGTTCGTAAAAATAATCGTTCGTACGCATACCTGTACACCTTTGGAACAGGTGTCAGTGGCTCCTCTAGCACACGTTTCTTCATCTTATCCAAAAGTGTTCTAACTGCGATCGTTTCTGGAGTAGAATCGTGTTTGTGTGTTCCAGAAGTAGATAGTACTTCTTCCCCCGACAGGACAATGGGAGCCAAGGTAGGGAACATCACAAGCTCTGCGCCCCCATTACGAATTACCCTTCAAGTCGATAATATTCCCAGCTGGGAAATTTTTTGTGTGTAAGGCGAAACAGGATAAAGCGAAATGGGATGTCCCGTTTCGCCTTAGAAAGTTCGTGTCACATAAATCATTTTAAATTGTATTGGGGGAGGTGAAAACGCAATAAGGCGAAACGGGAGGACACGATATTATTATATATATATATATATATATATATATATATATATATTCGACATAGTAATTATCCCTTTAACATATTCCCCCATTAAACAATTCGTGCAGACAAATAAACTACCAACTCTGTGTCTTAAACACTTTCATTCACCAACACTTCCCGTCGCCTTTAACGATCCTTCTGAAGCGTCAAGATTGTCGAAATAATTGTTCCCCAGAACATTGTGACGTCTCGCAGCTCCTTGCGATGTGCTTCCAACTACTTCATCGAAGAAACTTGTAGGGGCGTTTTGCTTAAAATTAACCAATTCACCCCGTAAGAAGGTTCGACAACACGAACCCCTGCGAGCAAACACGAAAGAGGCAACTTCTCCAAACTAGTTGCACCGTCTGCCACCAATTAAGCCGGCAGCAGCCAAATTACATAGTTCCCTGAGTGGAGCAATACGCACTTGGTCACGCGCGGAACTTCTGTTGTTCCAAGCTAAAAGGGGGCATTGATAAGGGGGAGGGGGAGTAAGAATAAAGTTGTTTTCATTAATTGTTGGTCGTTGCTATAGTAATAGCCCTTTCCTCTTATGATCCTTGTTTGGAAAGGTTCATTATTGCTTGATGGGGCAGGAGGAGGTGCGTTGTAACAAAGGGTCATATTCAGAAAAAGTTTCCCCGATGTAAGGTTCCTTATTTTTATTCTGTATCAAAAGCCTGAGATAAGATTGTAGATGAAAGTTCCTTTACTGTGAGTTTGTGCCTCGCTGTCTACCCTAGTGTGCATTGTTCTACTGTACAAAGTGTTATTGATCTGTACGTTTTTGAATTGTGGTGGATCGAAATTTTGGGACGTTATAAAGTTTTCTCCTCAATATCATGGGCGGGTGTAAGGGGTGACCTTCCACGTGGTACACCCTGGACTGCATTTTGCAGACTAACGAGGCTCTGGCGACTGGCCCTATAGTCAGTATAATTCTGTGTGTTGTCCTGTATTTTGTCGTTATATGTGCAGAGTGCCCGTTTACAGCCTCAGCAAGTGACCTCCCCGATGGCACAGTGGTAGCGTCGTCGCCTTGTAATCAAGGGGTCCCGGATTCGATACCCAGTGAAGGCACATGGTGGTTCGGATTCCACTTTAAACCGTAGGTCCAGTCCCGATCAGCCTATCTGTGCAAAAAGTGGACATAAAACACCAACTCAATCAATCAATACAGCCTCAGCTTTTAAGCAAAGTCAGAAAATTTTATGATTTTAGTTATACGGCATTGCAGTTATGTATTTGTTTATGATAAGGGGCTGGACCTCGTATAGTGTGACGGGTGCAAAATAGCCTAAGTGCTGACGCACCCAAATTATGAATTCAAATTCAATATCATTGGGAAGTTGAGAGTGGGCAAAGTGTTTCCCAGAGGTGGCGATTTTGGCTGAATCTCAACCTCACGTATCTTCTGGGGGTAAGGCTGACGTCTGCTTCTTTGAGAACCGCCTTCCAAAGGGCCTCCTCACTTATGGAACACCGTATCGAACACCGTCGTCTACTGACGTCACTATAAATTCACTCGTTGTTATGTTTAGCTCCTAACATAAATAATGCCTTTTTGGTTAAATCCCGAAAAACTGAGAACTAAAAATAGGAACTAATCCTAACAGGAATAACCTAACAACAAAGGCTTTACGCGCTGACGTTAGTACACGACGGTGTTCAATACAGTGTGAGATAAGTGACAACCCCGCCGCCTCACAAATGTTCTTGTTTGTGCCTGATTCTTCTTCAGTTTTTCAATTGTTATTCAGCTTCCTGTCTGTGGGCATAGTGTTTGGACAATGACACATAATGGACCATATAGCTATCAATCAACGGTAATACATCTTCCAGAAGTCATCGATATGAATAGGCAGTGTGTCATTATTATTTACTTGTTACTTCTTTTTCGGCTGGCAGAATGCAGCCGTAGGGAGGAGTAAATGCTTCATAGAGAAGCTTCACTCCTCCGCATAAAAAAACAGTTGATATTTAAAATGTAGAATTGAAAACGAAATACTTTTCCTATGATATGAAGTAAATTCCATTATGACGTAACTGTATGATTCCACCAAATGGTTTTTGACTAAACTGAAGGTTTTTGTTGCTAGGAGAATGCGATTTCTCTATATATGATGGTGTGCAATGTGCATGTATGTATGGCTTAGGTTTTGCGGAATTTTGACAAGTGAACATCAAGAGAAGTTATTCGATATTAATATTATTATAATATGCTTCTGAAGTGTAAATTTATCGAACTCATATCAGTGGACGCCGTGGACCCCGGATTCGAATCCCAGCTTGGGCATGGGTGATCAATTTCATCACATCATCACCCATTCTCATCTTCGCGTTTAGCCAAAACTGGCAGAAAAGAAAAGTAAAATAAAATAAATGCATCAATCATCAGTGACAGCTGTGTTAGTGTTGATTGGATGGAAATATACTAAAAGGTTTGCCGATCCTTATGATATTTTATGCCTTGTTCCACTTCTGAGGTAACCTCAGAGTAGGCTGTTAGTTTCTTGTTGTTCTCCGCAAAGCCGTGAGAACAACGTAACATACTGCAGTTCCAACCAATTTCAGCCCACATTTTTCTACCTAAAGCCCCATTTCATTACCACAAATTTGCAGCGCAACATGACGCGCGGCATGCGACGTGACATGTGCCAAGCATTTCTTGGAAATGGAAACTGTCTGCAACATGCCGCGGCGCAAGTGCCGGGGACAAAATTGTCCCAAACGATTTTGACGCACAACATGCGCCGCGGACAATGGAAATAGCCTGCAGCAGGTTCCTGGTGGTGCACGGGTATGCCCACTAGAGTAGAAACAGACGACGCCACTACAATCTCTGGTTCAACAAGATTTAATTACAATTCAAAATCACTTGCAGTCATTCTTACAAAGTTTTCGTATCCACTTTAAAGACGTAAGTCTCTCGTCAACTAGTTTTTTTTTTTCGCTAGAAAACTTCTACCACCATCTAGGTCGTTTTCGCCTCTTTTTTAGAAGTTCATGGTACGCGCCTGCCATAACTACAAAAGCCGCCACAGCTGTATTGTCCATCTTTACACAAGTTAAATCACCACCAAATAATTACAATAAAAGAACAGAAACACTGAACTACTTTAAAGCACTGCGGTCCTGCACTCCAGTGTTGTTGCGGGCGTATTTTGCAGAAGTAGTTTTGAATTGGATGCAGTGCACTAAATGATGCGCAACGTGCACCGGCGCATGTTGCGGGTCATGAGTCTGGAACTTGTCAGAATGGAAACGTAGCTTAAACTTCACACCCAACAGGTCATTAACCCAGTCTAGTTCGCTACACTTTTTTGACTCTCTCTGTACTCAGGCGTCTAGTTGGTTTCACGGTGCAACACCGACTCGTCTACTTTGTTGATTTGGTGCCAAGCAGTGTATTTGGTGTTTGCGCTGTTTGCACTATGTTCTGGAGTGATGTATTGTGTGGTTTATGTTCACGTGGTGGGTGCTAACGAATCAAATGAACGTTTAAAGCAGCAGAGAGGTATTTGATGAATGTTCGGATCTTGAACATCGCTATTCCCCTACTTGGTTGAACGTCATTTCCTTGGACCAGCCTGACACCGGGATACACCTGCAGTGCAGCGAACTGGACGGTGCAATTGTATCAAACATTGAGTCTACCTGGACACGACATGGCTACGGCTTAGGGTGAAAAGACAATGAAGAAACAAAGTCTAAAATTTGCAGAATACATTGTAACTTATTAATGCCGCATAAAACACCTATCGAAGCTTTACCTAGTCTTTGCATTCAACACCACGAGTTGGGAGCATTCAGCAAAGTCCGTTTGTGCTCACCACTGGGTCACTCTTTAGTGTGAAGAGGGATCATCACAACTTTAAAATCTCGGAAACATTGAACACGGCGTTACGCCTTCAATTGTTCTTGCCGTTGCGTGCACTGAAGCAAGCTGGAGCATGCACCTCCTGAGTAGAATGCTGAAACAAAAGATGCCGCCTATTGTCTAAAGATTTTCCTTTAATCTTGAAAAGAGAATGGAGCTTGAGGAAACTTGGAGTGGCCGTGAAGAACCGGAAAAGACAGGAAACTGAAGATCTACTTAGGGTTCATTAATATCTCAAGAAACTTTCCACTCTTTTCAAGGGGTTCGCGGGTTGAAGGCAGGCTTTATGAGGAAGCTCGGAAATCCGCTTTTTGTAGAGGAATAACTGTCAGATGTTGCACCCTTATCACTGGATGACAGCGGACCTCTTCCCTCCTTTCGACTTGTCAGTTCTCGCAGGAGAGCGTGTTCTCTTGCACCTGACTGAAGCTACTCTTGGGCATGGTGATCGTGCAATATTAAACATTTGGTGATTATACGGTACACTGGGTTGTCAAAGGTGATCCTCAGTTAGCCAGAAGAATAGCAGCTAAATCCGCATTGAAGAACCGGGTGGGACATTTTCCTTATAGAGGTTTCGAGAAATTGAGTGTGGAAGATTGCTTAGCGTCAAATTGATCAAAGTGTACTGAGTGGCCAAAACTAACGTTTCACTACTAAGAGCCCTCTGAAGCAAAGAATTGCGCTGAAACTTGGTACAGAGGCTACGGAGAACATAGGGAAGCGAATGCTGACGAGAAAAAGAATAGTTGAAATTTTCACCACCAGGAGGAAATGTGGCGCTGAAATTTGGTGCACAATATTCTGGAAAACGCTTCGTGTGACCATTGATCACACTGCCTTATGCTTCCACATAGCCATTCACGTTGACAGGGCCGACATAAACTCAAATTACTCGTTGTCCTTACTCCAGCGCCACATTTCAACCTGGTGGTAAAAATATGAACATCTTTTTTCATTAGAATTCGCTTCTCATGGTCTCCATAGCCTCTGTACCAAGTTTCAACGGAATCCGTTGCTTCGACCAAGCTCCAGAAGGCTCAGAGTAGGGAGAATTTAATACTAAGTGCCACATTTGCACCTGGTAGTGAAAGTTTGAACTAATTCTTTCACGTCATCATTCGCTTTTTCATGGTCTCTATAGCCCATGTACCTAGTTTCAGCGCAATCCGTTGCTTCAGAGAGCTCTTAGTAGGGCAACTTTAATTGTGGCCAACCAGTATAAATACACCAATCGCGGGTCCAAGATATTCAGGACAATTATTGCTTCTTCTTCCACGATTGAAACTCCTAATTTTTACAACTCCATTGTAGCAATTGCTCATAAAAATTGCTATGTGCATGGATCACTGAATAGCAACTGAATATGTATTCGATTTTCGATATGCGAACCATACACATTCTTACAAAACTCAATTGTTAAGTAATACGTTATGTACTTGTAGATATTGGATTGGTTTTACAGACAACTACTTTTCACTTTGGACTTCTTCAGTTCGTATTCAACTTCTCTTTCAATCCTCGGCCTCCCCGATTGCGTAGTGGTAACGTCGTCGCCTTGTAATCAAGGGGTCCCGTGTTGAATACCAGGGGAGGTACATGGTGGTTCGAATCTCACTTTAAAATGCACGCCCAGTCTCGACTAGCCTTACTGTGCATAAAGTGCACGTGAAACACAAACTGTATCAATCTTCCAATCCTTACTCTCCCATCCTAACGTCTTCAACTTCCTATCTTACCTTCTGCCTTTGTCGACTTCTAATGCACATTGCAACATTCGATGTAGGCGTATGAGGGGATGTAGAGAAAAGGGGTCACAGATTTGCCTACGTCGGGAATCCAACCCGGGTCTACCGCATGTCAGGCAAGAGCCCTACCGTATGGTCTACCGTGGGTCCTTAATTACAAATACCTTAACGTTAGTGATAACAATAAAAAACCATCCACATTTCTGTTTTGTTGCTATTTTACACTATGATACGTTACTCCTCTCTACTAATTCAATGTTTATCGTTATGTGAATTCAGATTACCTTAAGCTGAATTTATGTTTATATTAAGGAATTCTGAAAAAAATCAATTCAGTCATCCCAAACTGCAGTACAAATTTAAAACATTCCATTGGGACTGATATTAAAAAATACTAGGGTTGAATTATATTTCAGAATGCGACACTCGTCTGCTATTTATATATTTATTTACTGAATATGTGTATAGTGCTGGGCTGGGAAGAAAACAATTCTAAATACATGTGTGATGTAGTATCAAAAATAAGGCCCACTGTCAATAGATGTATAGTATGGCCGGAAATAAAGTACGCTGAAAGTTGGCAACACTGTACATCTTTGGTAATTTTATAGTACGTCAGGAGGAAGTGCAGCTACAGGGTGGCATTGGTTTTGACGGTGAACAGTTATAGTGAATGGTGATTCTGATTGACCTTGAGTATATTTTAAGACGTTTGTTGTGGTGCATTATTTCCGCTCATACAGAAGTGGCCATTGAGGTGAGCCACTAGCTACAACGCTACAACTAGCTGGAACTCGGTGCTCGAAAGTTACTTACAAAATGAAATAAAACAGTACATGTTCTGCATATCTGTATACATTATTTCCGCCCATATTGTAAATATGTATCCAGTAGCCTCTAGTAACATACTGTGGTAGTTGGCAACACTATGGTTGCAAACGATTCCACTGTCACATCTGAGGAGCGAAGAGGAAGGTAACCTAGTAACAAGATAATTAATGTTTACACAACTCAGACTGTCATTTGTTTCGAATCCTATAGATGTTTATGTACCACTTGGCCCTTGTGTGGTTTGCTGTTTCGACGCATACGCAGCAGGGGGAACCAACAGGTTTTTGGTTAGATCAATGAATTATTGGGAGCGACGCATGCTGCACTACAATACCACTTTTACCAATTAAGAATATTGCGTTTGTTGGCAGCGTGGAGTGTGATCAGGTCGCTGAATTTGTCCCCAATGTCTGCACAAATCACAATTGTTGAATTACAGAACCGTAGAGTCTGTTGTGGGTGAGAATTCGGCTGCATTGATGGCCGAGCAAACAATGATTGCGAGGTATTTGTGGGACATCCACCCAAAGGACATTATTGCGTATATGTGAGTTTGACAGACGTATTGGTAGTCTATGTAAAGTGTTTACTGACGCATGATTGCAACCAGTAATTGTATTGTTTTCCTTTGAAATCCTTGCTACTAGAGGGCATTTGCGTATTTACATATGTTATTCACCAGTTTTAAATTACTCAGGAAATAGAATAGCAAGAATGTTGCGTCTTTTGATGTTAGTAAAAAATGTCTTCATTTTTTTATATCGTTCATTCTTATCGGCTATATACAGCCTAGAATTTAATTGAAATCAAAGAGTTTTTACTTTTGGATATCGTACATAATTATTTGTTATGTAGTACCTAAACTCCTATTGCAATATTGAAGTTTACCATATGGCAACAGGTAGAATGTTCTTTAGTAAAATACAATGGCAATTTGTTTAACTTTGATGTAATTTCTTTATAACCATCTACGATACGATGTAATGGATTCGAGATGGGGGGGGAGGGGGTTAAAACTTACATGCTCAGAGATTCCAACTCAGAAAGATCTGTGTCGGAATTGAAATTACGATTGATATAGGGTGCAGAGAAATCAACGTACCCCGAGATTATTTTACAAGTACATGTTATCCCTAGATATATATGACCTATTTATATATTATACGTATTTTTCCAGGGCCGGACTGGGACTGCCAAGAGGGAGGTGGCAATTTTCTTCAACAGGGCGCCCAATTGTGAGCATTGGGGGAGGGGGGGAAGCGCCGAATGGGTGTTTTCGGAAGGGCACTGAGAGGGCGCACCGTGATTTTGCCCGGTGTCCCAGTCCGGCCTTGCATGTATTTACATTATAATATACAAGCGAAATTTACATTACGTTACAGTACATCGTTTGCCCAGTGCGTTGTTGTTCCTGCACCCACACACACGTCACTAGCAGTTCTTCAGGGCTGTAACTATATTCGTTTACATCAGCCAAGGCGAAACAACTGACTTAGGAATTCGAACGATCGTTCCCTGTTACCTTCAGATCAGGGATGCCAACCATGAAAACAAAATCATTCCAAGCAACCGAATACCGGCCAATTTTTAACACGGCCGCAACGGAATACAAGCAAGCAAGGGTACAGGAATCTCTTGGACATACTGTAGAGTGAATATTTCGTTTAAAGTTACTTGTGCTACACTGCTGCCAGGAAATGTTTGAATTTTTTTTTACTCATTTCTGAAATACAATTCACAATCGAATCAGTCTCAGGCTCATTGTTTTTCAATTTGCTACGCTGCCTCAATGTATGCCTGCGTGTGTTCATCTTTCTGTTAAGTACAGTGCCTTCATTCGGTTACTGTGCCTCTTCAACGCGTGCCCATGTAGCGCCCGGAACCTCGACGTTTGCCGTCGAAGTTGGGTGTTCATAAAGCAAATAACTCTTCATGCTACGGCCACGAATACATGTAGAAATTTTAGCAAATAAATTGTGAAGTGGTAAATTAATTGCTTATTGTTCATTCTCGAAGTTAATGTTGCATGTTACTAGAGGTTCACTACTCTTGTGAGCCATAAGGTCAACCGCGCCTGCATAAGCCACTTCCACCGTTGCGATTTACTTGCTTACTCTCTAGCATTCTTAAAGCCGAAGCTTTATGGCTGCAGCAACACAAGCCTTCCATCTGTCCCTCCTGGGCAAGATAAATCCAATCTTTTCCATCCTTGCCGATTTCCTTTAGGTCCATTTCAACGTTATCCCTCCATCTTCGTCTTGCCCTTCCTACAGGTCTCTTACCATCAGGTTTCCCAATAAGAATCGTGTAAACTCTTCTTTCCTCTCCTATCCGTGCCACATGGTCTGCCCACCTAAGTCTTCTTGATTTACACATTGGTGTTGCTAATATGCGGCCGGGACAACGAGACCATGAGACCTACCTTCAACATGCTACACCAGTGGTTCTCAAACTGTGGTGCGTGTACCCCCAGGGGTACATGAACGACTTGAAGGGGGGTACGCGGTCAGCTCGGAAGAGAAATGTCGAGAATACCCACACGACAACATTTTTGCTGCAGGTGTGGAGCAGACTTCATTGTTTCAGACTTCATAGCTTTAACACTCAGCAGGACAATAAGGCTCATTTTCTCACTGACATTCATATCTTTGTTTCATGTCTTGAAATTAAATACCCGCTCGAAATCTCCGCTTGAAAGTTTCCAAGTACATAACAAGACATAAAGATACTGTGTCAGACTATCCAGGCACATCCTTCTTACTAGAAACTCGGAGGATTTACAATAAAACTCCAAAATTGTGCTTGACAGTTTGGTTACAAACTTACTTTCGTAGGAGCACCCAATAAAATAATAAACGTGGGATTCCAATCTTTACTTGTTTACTATCTTTCCATATAACCTACAGCTGAATGCCATTTTGCTCTATTGGAGATGCACGCCTCCGACATAGAAAAAAAAACACCCCACCAATCAGGCAGCCAAAAAAGAAATTCCCAAAACTCACCCTTCGGAGAAAACCTATGATGGGGGTACATTAGACTTTAGTTACGACTAAAGGGTACAATGAGATAAAAAGTTTGGGAATCGCTGTGCTCCACCATTGAGACCACAGTCATTAGCATGCTGTTTGTAGATATTTCAGATTTGTATGCCATCAACATACTCCCATTCACAACCAGGGGAAAAACATCTTTGATGATCTTTCAATGCATAAAGACCCATTTTGCTGGACGCATCAGCAAATCCTTGAAACAATGGTCCAAGTGGTCTTTCCCAGCTTTCGGGCAAAATGAAACAGTAATCAACTGTCGCAGCTCGCTTCGGAAAAGGGCGGGGGATTACGGACTGTGTGTGGCTTTGTGCTTCAATTTACTCCTTCCGTGCCCCCCTCTTTCTGCGTCCGTCCATAAGGTTTGTAATTACCTCCCGTCCCAAGGTTGGGCTCCCCAGGGGTTACACCCCTCGCACTCGCCCCCCTCTTGTCTAGTCGCCACGAACAGGACTAAGCTACTAATTACTTTCATTTGCCGGACACCAAAGTTGATAACGAAAGAAGGAACGACCAAAAATTAATTCTTCCGCGTTTTAAGTAAAATCCCTTCTCTGTAGATCTACTACTGTTTCAGATGGGGAGTTGAGGTCTCGGGAGGGCAGATGGGGTGGTATGGCCAACCAAGATAGTTTCTGGTACCCGGTTCTGTGTTTCGTTGCACTGGAAATACTTACACTATTGAAACAAATTTAGCAGTGTTAGTTTTATATTTCACAAGCTTCAAGGTCGTTCATTCCCAACCACCCTGTTAGGCACATTGTTAATGTTTTCACAATGTAAGACCACTAAGCGCGAAAGTAAAATTTGCAATGTTAATCCGTTTCCTTCTTGTTCCTCTCGCATTTAATCCTGTGTTATATTTCGCGGTTGTGCCGCTTCGCGCTTATTCCCTTTCGTGGCTATTTCACGACCCCTTTCCTTTTACAGGTGCAAAAATTCCCGTTTTGTCAATTTCTTCCCTTCATCTTAGACAAATTTCAGTCTGTCTATTACTACAAATTTCATATCATTGGATATTGTGTAACGGTTGTCGGGCCTTTGCCCCGAGCCTTACCGTTAGGGGTTATGTAACTTTAGATGTCTGGGCTTAGAGCTGAAAGAAAGTGCATTATTATCTAGGTAGAGTTTTAATACTAGGTAGGAGAACCTGTAAGGTGTAGACATAATTAGGCGCGTAAGTAATGATTAACAATAACAAGGTTTATTATTGATAACAGATGTGGCTGATATATGCAGAATATCCCAACCTATGTATTAAGGGAAGGGAGCTGAAATGAAAGAAGGGTATATTAGCGATACTTAGTAATCTTGAAGTGAAGTTCCTTGTCCATCTTCTAAGTGCCTGAAGACAGCCTGGACTTGGCTGGGTGGATAGCCATCTTGGGTCGGAGACTGGACAGCGCCTCCGGCAGTGATTCAGATCTGTTGGTCGACTACCAACCTCTGGCTAACTGGATTATCAGGACTGCACTCTCGACTCTCTGGACTATGAGAATCAACTACTCCCCCAATTCCATATCCTGCCCTTTTTAGATTCGTGTATTTCCTTTGTCTCGCCCTTAGTTCTCCCTTAGAGACACTTGCACTGAGTGGCTTGTGTACTTAGTTAGTCCTTTCTAGGAATTAAGGATGTGCAGGTGCCTTTGCACCTTTGAAGGAGTGATGGGTACTATGGTACTCATCTGGTGCATCCTTCCCAGAACAGATGCACTTATGACATCCTGCTGTCTTCAAAGTTCATTCCAAGAATCACCAGGGCCATATAGCCCTCCTGGAATCGCAAAAGCCACAATGATATCCTGTTTGGTGTTTTTTCCTAGTTCACTTGCACCGACCAGGGGAAGGAGTAAAAATGAAGACAGGCAAGATAAGATCGATCCAAAGTGCCTTGAGTGCTTCCTGTTCTGAAAACCGCACCCAAATCCAAGTTTACAGAAAGTCATGAACGTGCGGAAACTTGCACGTTACAATTGTAATAATTTTTATTAGTTAATCCATAGAGAATATCAATTCGCAGAAATGCTTGGAGTGATTGAATAATTAACAAAAAATTAATATTAATAACATTACTGTTACCATTGGTCTTATATCTGTTGAGTTATCATAATTTCAAAAGTTAGATACATGAAAGGTATTAACTGTTCTCAAGTCAAACTTTGTTGATGGGAATAAATTTGCATGACTAATGAAGGAAAATATAATTCACACCTGCAAATTCTTAAATCTAATATAGGAAGCCGATATCATCAAATTTCCCTGCCATTTTAATATTTATCATAAAATTTATCTCTTCCTTTTAACAAAATTTCATCTGAATTTAGTTTATTAAGGGAAATTTCCCTTCTGTCTTGCAACACTCTGATGCCCTCTTCTAGAAAATAAAGAAAGTTCCCTACTTATCATTTTCTTCCATTTTTTTATTTGCAGCGATTTTCTAGTACTTCTACTACTTTTCTTGTTTCTATCATCAGTTCTTTCCTTCTCGGTGTTAGTTTCTCTTTGTCAGATATTACTTCATTTTTTATATTTTCCCTCACCTTTAGAATTTTTCGTAAAATTTGTACAATATTCTTTCTACCTTTAAATTTAAAACAGTCTGGCTGTTAATTTACAAAACAGTACGCGACATTTTAAAATTAAATTTGAATCTTCTTATTATGCATTACAATTTATAGTGATTACAAATTACAGTCGGGTGCACCAAAAACTGAACCATTAAAATAATACATTAATCTCATGTTAAACTGTAAGTCCAGTCCCGATTAGCCTATCTGTGTATAAAGTGGACATAAAACTCAACAAACGGAACCAATCTGTCAAATACCGTATCATAGTGTTATGCGTTTACTACGCTCTAAAGCTTTTAATAATAATTTTCAAAAGTGCTTCATTAATCATCCTAAACACTGGTAATGGCATTTTACAGTTCCTGTATGTAGATATTTAACCGTGCAGCTTGCAGCACTACGGTAGATACAGCAGCAGACCTTACTGATGTACTGCGACTGTCTTTCAGCCTCTGCAGATTGAGGAGTATAGGTATCGTGCGTAGCAGGCCTGTTATTGGATGCTTCAAGGTCACTTAGTCTTATTTTCATTCCTACTTTTCCTTGGCCCAGAGTGTTGGATGAAATACACAGATGTTTTGTCAAATAGCCACAAGATGGTGCTAAGAGTTTCCATCTAGAAAATGAATAGACTGAAACTAGGCGGACTGCAAGTTCATTCTTTTGAGATGGTAGACAATAATTATAGAAAAATTTAAGTAAAAATAAAGTATTTTGCAATTGTAATGCTGTTGGCCAACACTACTGGCCTTGTTATATTGGGATGCACGCGTATGGTACGAAGAGAGCTTGATTAATTAATTGAGTGAATCTCGGTATTGACAATGATCTTTATAGTGTTGTTGGCTCAAAAAATATGTCAGTGCTTTTAGTTTTAACAAATAAATTATTGTACACTATTCTACGTACATACACTAAATAAATATGTTTCCAATTTTGTCTGGTCCTAAGTGAGGATACACGTAAGTGGTTTACTTTTATGGAAAGGTATGCTATTCAATATTGGACCTACACTCACCTCACCTAGTACTCCGACAATTATTTGTTTCTTTATGCAGCATATTTGCAGAAGATACAATTAAACCTACAAGTGTATCAATATACGCTGTATAATATACTAACTTCGTTGTCCCTGTACAGTTTAAGGTGGAATTCAGTTAGTTTAAACGCCCCTTACTATGGAATCCAGCCCGAGACCTTTTCTGCAAATTAATTTTATTTTAAGCCGTAAACTTGAAGTTCTAATTTCATCCTTAAGCAGTACATTGTCCACCTCTCTTGCAGCTTTGTGATTTCAGCAGGCCCTAGCTCCCTTTGCCCAGGCGGTGGGGAAGTGCGTGAAAACTGGCGGGTTATGGAGAGGATGCACTAGCGGCAGGAACTTATTGAGCGGAAAATCGAAAATCGTTTTCTCATTACAATGACAAAGGATAGGGACCGGACGCCCGCCTGAAGAGCCTGTGTGGAAATACGTTCTCCCCAGTTCCTGGCCACGACCACGAGGTGAAAAGCGTGTCTTTAACTTTTACACGCTTACCTCAATTTTGTCGTTTTCGTTATTTGCATAATTCTGGCGTACCTTTACCTGTGGAGATAGTATTGTCGTCTCCTGTTTGAAAGAGCCACTTAATTTTGAGAATAGTTTGGTATTTCTCCTCTCCTACCTTTTTACTTTCTTCTACTTATTAATATTAATTACATTTTTAACTACACTTATTCTAACCCCACGTTTCAGGAGAGCACTTCTTCCCTCATTTTTTCATGTGAAGATATTAAGTTTTGTCGGTGGTAGGGATCGAATCTGCGGTAGATCTGAGATTTTACTACAAAGCTTACGCTGACTGCCAGGTTTAAAAAAAAGAACAGTCAAGTAAATCCTCTTCAGGCTCCAGAAGAATGAATTTTAATTTAAAAACGTTACTCAGCATGAAAAAAAAATGAAGTTTTATGGATGGAAGTGATAAATGTGTGAAACTAAAGAAATCATGTTGTAAAGTTCAGCACAACATCCATATAGCAGGAAATGACATCACTACGTCGCTGACGATAGAAAATTGACTTACCTAAGCCCCGCGACAAGTTAGATTTGCAGCAACTTTTCGCCCATGTAGACCCAAACGTGCGCGCAGAATATAGTTCCGCTGCAATACTGCCGATTTTCTCAATGTCTGTGATATGAACATCTCGTCGGTCGAGGCAAGATTCGCACGGGAGATGCTGAACGCCATTCTCGCGCGGTTTAATACATAAAATCTGCTGCAAACTTAACCTGTCGCGGGGTATAGTCTTTTCCTCCTAACCCTTCAAATAACCATGTTGGAGAGTAAGGAGAATCTAAGAAGCAACGTTTAAGCCTTCGTGGCCCAAAACATTATAAGTTATCCTAACAGTATCGGCGATTGGGTTCCAAAAGTGGGGTGGGGCCAAGCCCCCCCCCCCATGCCACCCTAATCACCGCCACTTTATCCTAGTGTAGGATTCTTTGTAAAATTACACAGTATAATACGTTATGTGTGGTCAAATCACAGATCTGTCGAAGATTTGATTCTCACCACCGGCAAAAAGGAATTTGTTCAGCTGAAGACGAGAGAAGAGATACTCGCTGGAAACGTAGTGTTATAATAAGTATAGTTAAAAGCGCTAGACAATGGATAATGCCCAATTAACATTGCATACTAATATGGAACTATTGTAACTAACATTCATGGAATTATAAGTGTAGAATATAACACTACAAGAACATTGTAGACTAATACATCCGCAAAATCAGTACATTAACAGAGTATAGGATTTTTCCAAAACATTGAAACAAACTTTGAAATAATTTGACAAATAATTCACACCAGATTTAATGTTTTAATGGCCATATTTAAGTATACATATGCTAATAAACTGTGGCCGTTCAGTTTAGAATAGAATCTCAATGTTCTCGCTGGGAATATGAGTATGAATATGAAATCAACAGTGTTATGAATAATATAATAGAATTAACGTACATTGAACGAATTATTATTATTTTAAGGTGCAGCACCTTTCCAAAAATATAGATGTTTTCATACCGATCGTTTCAGATATGTATTCTAGGACATGAAATCAAGTAAAATGAACACACTTTCTTGTACCTTTCGTGAGATGAGTACACTTATTACCTTTTTAATCCCTCTTTGATGCTCCAGTACCTTTTTCCTTCCTTTTCTTTCATGTTTTGTTGAAAAAATTGGACAGAAAAAAAATATTTTCACTCATCTTGAGCAGCTACATTAAACCCTACAGTCTCATTTTGCAGAACGAGAGCTATAGAATGGTATAATATAATAATTGCAACCCCAATAGTTCCCAAGATAATGTAGCAAAACCCGCGACGGAAAACACAAACTTCAACAAAATCAATTCGGCAGAACCACAGTTCTCTATGCGGTCCGCGCGCATTATATACAGAAGGCGCAGAAAAAGAGAGCATTGAATAAAGACATTATATCAACACATGTCTTTGCACCTTATTTTAAAAAAAAAATTTTGCACCTTAAAATCCTTTCCCTAATTATTACCATCATGTAGGTATGGAAAATTAATATTTTTCCTGCCACTTTTCCTTCATGGCTTCTTCATATGTGCATAAAATGAAAACTTATCAATTCTGTGAAGTGTCGAGAACAATATATTTTGTCTTCGTTTTTATTTTTTGTCGACCTTTAAAAGCCATACTTCATTTCTTCTAAGTCTTACTTGTTTCTGCTAAAAACTGACAGTCCCTCGCTGGATTATATTTCCTACACAGTCAGTTTTGTTTTTCCGCCCAACCCAAAGAGGATTTCTCTCTTTCCCTTGATAACTGACTGGTGGGAGAAGCGGGGGAGAACATATCTTGACGTATCAAAGACATCCTCAAGGGAGTCATGTGGTTTTTTCTCCAAAGAGGAAAAACTAAATGAAAACGACAAAGATCTTTTGGATCGCGTATCCACCTGGTCTTTAAGCTGGAGCAGGCAATAGTTCCCCGTACTGGAAACGATTATACTTTCCGTAAGCCTAGAAAATGATCATAAATAAACTAGAAGGAACCGTCTGCTACTGAAGCAAGCACTAAGTGAACACCTTGTTCTAGCTGCTCAGAATTTAAAGGAATGCTACATTGATGATATTTCACTCTCTTCTCGACAGATGGCCCCACTGTTCTCCCACAAGATTTTACGGAAACCTCTAGAGGTTACATTGTCCTATTCCATCTTACTCTGGCTGTCAAGTAGATCTTTTCTAGAGCTTCTAACTCAACGTCTCTCGTCCCAAGAAGGGAAGGGAGACATTTTTGAAGACTCAAAAATCTGGAAATTGTACGCATCATCTTTACACCCTTCTTCTTTTCTTAGTCGCGACAATGGGGATGGCGGGGAGTGCACCTCTGGGGGCCCTTCCTCTCAACAGTCAGGGATTAGCCTGATCCTCCCAAATCCTCGCTTCCACCATCCTGTTAATAACCGCCTATTAACTTTGTCTCCTTCGTCTGGGGCGTTCAAATAAAGAATGAAGAGGAGAACGGAGAGAGAGAGAGAGAGAGAGAGTAGGAGGATCTGTGAGATTAGCGTAATTGCTCTTTCTCTACCTAGTTTTGCTGCGATGAAGCCCTGTCTCCCTTCTTCTTCATACACATAAGGCGAAATGAGAAAAGTGGCATTTCTAAGAACTAGGAAAGGGCTTACCAGCCAATAGGATTACGTGAGGAGCACAGGGAATTGTATTTTATTGTTCAGTACCTTGAATTTCTTTTCAAATTTATTTTCTGTAACATGTAGACTTAATTACGTTTTATTTGTATTAATAACTTTCTGATTGCGAAACCGTGGAAAACATTCTTTAAAATATATATTTTATTAAGATTATTTCTACACAAATATGCAGCCTGCAGCTTTTTCTTTCAACTCTAACTTGTTCAATTAAATATGTTTGTTCGAGTTCTCGTTTTAAGTTCACTTTATGCACAGACAAGCCTTGGCCTACAGTTTAAAGTGGAATTCGAACCACTACGTGTCACCAACGGGTATCGAACCAAGAATCCGTTGATTACACGGCAACGACGTCACGGGGGAAACTCCTTGCTCAATATGTCTCAGTAACACGTACATTCAATCGCAGTCTTCTTGGGAGCGCTGGTTAACTTACCATCTTCTATCAAAGGTTCTAGCTTCGAGTCCTGGCCTAGACATGAGTGTTGTTTGTGAGAGTACCTTTCTTCATCCTCATCCTCATACTAACGATTAGCCAAAAGTGGAAGAAAAACAACATAAAAATAAAACAACAAATACGCATATGTACGCGAATAGACAGGTTGCTTTCAGACATTAGAAATATTACATATTTAGAGCAGTCGACAAGAACAATATGTATATATTCCCCTCCACTGGGGGTATGGATTCAATGAAAGCCTGTATTACTGCAGAATATAATCCCCAGAGTGTGACACGCCATAAAGTTAGTTAAGCTTATATTTGTTATATATTTGTCAAAACAAGCATCTCACTTACTCCAGTTCACACACACGTGATGTACAGCGGCTGCATGTGTACACGTTACTTCATATATGCATGTCTGTACACTTCATTTATACGTGCAGCGGGGAAACGAACGAGAGAGGAAATCTATATATATACATATATGGAACTCGTATGTATTACTTTTGGCAGCAAGCCTGCATCAATCACTATAACGTATTTACTTCTTCCTGTATGGAAAATATACGCTCCAGGTCATCTCGAATTACACATCACCATTATGTACACACATGGAGTAAGCCAGCAGTCGGTCGGACTCCGTTTCTCCCTCACACATTTGCGCAAATAAATGCTCCCACACGCAAAGATAGCTTAATATACACAAACAGGGTATGTCGCATCTCTGCAGGCATGTATCGTTAACGAGGTGTTTGTTTTACGTTCCTACCTGTTGGGGAAATTTGTTTTGCGTGTTTGCTCTTGCTACGTGGTGCATTTGCACACGAACTTCCATGTTTTAAATCTAATATTTTTGCCCTCTTTCTCTGTATCTCTCGTGTGTTTCCATCCCGCGTAGTCTGCTGCTTCCATGTTTTCTGTGGTGTGTTGCAGTGCAGTATAATCCTCGATACGTATCTGCGTTATTTCAAATAAGAAAAGGTAACATAGGTTTTGCTGTTTACCGGCCATCACATTCCTAAGCTGAATTAACCATAGCTGACTCAAAGAGGGGGTAGGAGGGTATTCCAGGCAATCGCATCTTATTTTTCGATTTTTCAACTGTGGGCTAGTACAGTAATTTTGAGGGGGCAGAATCAAATTGGGGCCTAATTTTGAGGGGTGGCAGAATCATGGCCTAATTTTGAGGGGTCAGAATCAGATTTAGGCCCTATTTTTTAGGGGGTAGAATAAAACTGCCTAGTTTTGAGGGGCAGAATCAGATTTGGGGCCTAATTTTGAGGGGGGCAGAATCAAACTGGGCCTAATTTTGAGGGGGCAGAGTCAGATTTGGGGCCTAATTTGAGGGGGAGCAGAATCAAACGGCATAATTTTGAGGGGGTAGAATCAGATTTGGGGCCTAATTTGGGGGGGGGGCAGAATCAAACTGGGCCTAATTTTGAGGGGGCAGAATCAGATTTTGGATCTAACTTTGAGGGGGCAGAATCAAACTGGGGGCCTAATTTTGGGGAAGAGATTCGAAAAGTCTTCCATCCAATAAAATCGCCGACCAGGATTATTTGCTAAAGAAATGTGACGATTGCGAAATAACAAATATTGCTCTTTATTTCTTTGCTCCTCATGCCCAGTAACTTCTAAATTTTAATAAACCTGAAATTGGGAGGGGGACAAGAGCCCCCTTGCCCCCACCAAGTTACGCCTATGACCTTGTTGATTTCAAATGGGATTATTACCACTCATAAGGGTCCGTGTCTGTACGTATGTAAATGTTTCAACTCACACTATATGCGCATCGAAAATATGAGTGAGGTTTTCATATTTCCATGTTAACAAATTCAATTCTTATGTACAGCAATTTGACAAAAGATCTCTAATATTAAGCCTTTTAAAAACGATAACAATATTTTTCATTTCTACAATTGTTAATTAATAATTAATAAATTTTCCAACAGTTATTTTATCGGTTTATTTCGTAATTGGCATTGAATTTATCTGAATGTAAAAGCTCGTAACATTCCTTCAAGCCTTCACTTAACCCCCTCCCCCGATGCCACGAAGAAGACCTGAGAAGTCTATGGGCCACAGATTAAGAACCGTTGTTCTATTCTACATATTATGGTATCTGTCGTTTGTATATTGAACAATGGTATTCACAAAGCGCTAAGAAACAGGATTGCATCTGTAGCAAGAAATTATCGATACAAGACTTATGAATATTGCATTTGCTTTACTTGATGCAGAAGATAGATATATTGCAACGTTTTATAAAACGGAAGAAAAGGAAAGAAATCGTTTCTGTTCTAAAATTGCACAAGAAATCTGACTGTCATTATCAACACAGGGGAAAATACGTTGAGTGAATTCGATTTGAAGGCAAAGAAAACATCGATATTCTTTTGTCAGGTGCGCCATCTTGTCTCGACACCAGGCTGATCCGAACATATGGGAAGAAGGAGGGACATATATAACCAGAAGCAAAAGAACAAATAATAGTAGTAGAGAGGAACGGCAGAGGTGGGGCAGGGGAAAGTAGAAATCCAGGGGGGATTTATAGTATCAGTAACGTGCAGGAAATGTCAAAATCTTAATCAAACCAAGAAATGGATGTGAGCGTGTGTGACTCTTGGCGGGTGGTGAGGACGTTTTCGGGGCGGGGAAGGGGGTGAATAAAGAAAACTTCGGCGTTATTGGGAAAAGGGGTTCGGTGCTAACCGAAAGGGTGGAAGGGGAATTTTCCCCCGTTTTTAGTCTTCTCGTTCGTCTTCCTTGCTTTGATTCGAATTTAATTGTCACGTTGCAGAAAAGAGAACCAATACGAGATTCCCTTTGCGCGAAAAACGAACAGTGTTGCCAATTCAGTGTTGCAGAAAATTCCGTTCAACGTCGCACTGAATTTAGTTCCATATCACTGTTATTTTGCTATCCGAAACTTGAAATGTTAGTTAGAAATGGTGTATTAATTTTAAATTAACAGAAGTAGATTTTGTTGCTTCATTTGAGAGTAAGCGATTTAGACTTTCAAGTAATATTGTGTCTCGTTTTTGAACATTTTACAATTGCCCAAATTACATTTTAATCTCTTTAATCTTTGACTTTTACAATTAGCTTTCTCGAGTGTTACTTCAGATGTAGGCTATACCAAATGGTTCAGAAAGTAATTATGTGCACAAGTTATTAAAGGTAAACGTTTGTGTTTATACCCAGACGAATTTAAGAATCCAAATTTCGAATCAAAATAAGTTGATTTCAAGTATCACATAAAATAATAATTTGAAGATTTTAAATGAAGATGGCAAAATATTTTCTGTTTACAAGATCAGACAGATTCTTCATCTTTGTTTACGTTGAGCAGTTTTTTTGGGTCAGTTTCAATTAGTAATTACATTAGTTCTTCGCTCATGTGTTCTTCTGGAGAATTTATCACACGTTCAGCACACTTAATTTGAACATTTATATACAGTTATGAAGAAGAAGTGTCATTTGTAGAATAAATTAAAATCTCTACATACGAGTGATATGGTCTAGTTAATTATCTAACTGTGTGCTATTTTTAGTGAGAGAGAATAGGTTAGTTTATTGCAAAACTAGCTTAGCTATTTGTTAGTTGTTTCACAGACAATGTTGCCAGTGCTTGCGTTTGCTCAGATGAGATGGGTTCTCGGATAATGAGTCTGCTCGACGAGGTTAGAGTAATCTCACATGTTTCATTCTCATCCATAGTGTTGCCAGTTCCTGTGCTTGCTCTGATGCGATGGCTCTACGAAGAATGAGTCTTGATTGACAAGGTTAAAGCAATCTCCCTTGTCTCATTCTCACCCACAGTGTTGGCAGTGGCTACATTTGCTCAGGTGCTTCCCGTAGAATGAGTCCAACTCGGAAAGATTGTAGTACTCTGTCAACATACAAGAATCGACATCCTAGTTCAAGTGCTACGAATGTGTTTTGTGTACCATCAGAAGCACGACACGAGTGCGGAAATTGCCATGTTATACAATTTGCATTCGACTCAGCGAATCCTTCTGAAATTGGTAAACACAACAGGAAAACAATTTATCGACAGTATAGCTTCTAATAACCTTTTTTCTTAATGAACTCAGAAATGACCAAAATGTCACTTACCATGTTTTACACCCGATCCCTTCAATTATTATTGCTATGCATATATCAAAGCTTGTCTCTGGGCTAATCTACTGGTGGCAGATTAAACTAACGTGAAGTGGTAGTTCCTGTCCCACCCCACAACCTCTCAAGAAAGCTTATTCAATCTTGCCCTTACATGTCTTATGGACAGGCACGTATCAAGAAATATATTTCAGCGGGAGGAGTCCGAAGTAAGTGTCTCAGAAATAATAATAATATAAATGTTTAAATTTAAATAATTATATACAGTAAAATTATAAAAATAGTAATAATTACAATATGTAATATTATATTGTTATTAATACATGAGTGGATAAAAAGATGGTATTATAAGAATAGAGATATAACAGCACGTATTCGGTATCTAGCTTACGTGTAAAGATCTCCAAAATTTGTAGAAAAGCAACTGCCTTGGCAAAGAAATTAATGTTAAATTGATACATAATTTAATATTTATTGAATAACAAATACGGATGCCAGATACAGTTGACATAAATTAAGGTTCTTCATTAATATTTCATGTTTATTAACAGTTCGGCTGAAATAAATAAACCTTTGATTACACAACAAATGCTAAACAAGTATACTTTCATTGTAATTTTAAAATCACTAAAGTTGCTGACGAAGGCAGTTTATTAAGGTTTAAAAACACTTTACATGTAACGTTTCTACCCTCTATCAGGGTCTTCCTCAGACGAAGAACTAAACTAAAATGATGAAATACACAAAGAGAAGGTGTGTGTGTGTGGGGGGTGAGGGTGGGTGGGTATGGGTAAGTGCGCGCGCGCGTGTGTGTATATATATATATATATATATCGCAGCCGTTCCTCTAATCGGGCAAAAATGGTATATATGTGATGGAGTGACACGATGCGGAAAACGCTCTGCATACAGACGTTGTGCAGCTCTACCGTTACGTCCAGCTGCGCCTTAAATTAACAACATGTCGGTGTTCTCGGCAAACGTGTACTCAACCATACTGTACTGTCTTCCACAACGACTGAATAGCAACTGACGTTAAGGTCGAAGCACACCGGATTGTAAACAAAGAACTGTCTGCAGCCACGACTAAATAGCAACTGACGTTAAGGTCGATGCACACTGGATTGTAAACAAAGAACTCTCTGCAGCCACGACTAAATAGCAACTGACGTTAAGGTCGAAGCACACCGGATTGTAAACAACGAACTGTCTGCAGCCACGACTGAATAGCAACTGACGTTAAGGTCGAAGCACACCGGATTGTAAACAAGGAACTCTCTGCAGCCACGACTGAATAGCAAGCACACCGGATTGTAAACAGAGGACGTTGGAAGCAGCACATATGACATCAGGTGACTGAAGACGTTGCCCTCCGTCAATATGGGTTGCCTAGTGTGCAGCGAGAGATGTGAAATTATGTGATCTTGTCATTTGTGTAGTACCAAAACGGTACGTTTCCGGACATGGGTTTCTTATCAAAACTTGATCTACTAAGTCCCCTCTACAACCCCTAGAAGTGTGTAATAAGAATTCTGAATTACCCTGTATAGAAACGTTATATGTAAAGTGTTCTTATATCTTAATAAACTGCCTTGGTGAGCAACTTTAGTGTTTTTAATATGGAAACAAGGCTTAATTATATTACCATTGTAATTTTAGCACTTGGTAAGTCTTTAGGGGAGGTGGTGGGTCCGGATCCCTAAATAAGTCCTTGTTTATGAATTCTCTTAGTGAAATTCGAACACAGGACTCAATCACTCTAAACCATTGTTTCTCTCTCGAACTAACACCGTGTTTCGAGATTCCAACATCCAATAACAAGAGAACTTTCATCTCAGTTTGTAACGCTGCGGATCAGAGAGAGGGAAGGGCTTCAACGAAGGGATCAGGGTGCCTGGTGTCATTACGTAGTGACGAGCCGAAGCACAGCTGTGACCTTTACCCATAATTCACAGCTGGCGAAGGGAGAGACGGTGGAAATCTTTGGGCGGTGATTACTGACGAAAGCTGTCGTTACAAGTATCCTGCCACCCCTCTGTTTCATCCCTTTAAGTCGTTTTCTCCTCCAAATCATCTTTTTTGGTATTCACTGTCCATATCAAACGCCTCTTCCCACATGCAGAGGGGTGTTAACGTTATTGATGTCGATACACCGAGGAGAGATACGGAAGAACGAAGGAGACGTGGGTGTGTGGATCTGCCACGCTGTGGTCCTGGACGGAAACTCTATATTGGAAATGACAGTGAAGACAATTCGTGCCTCTTCGAGCTCCTTTTCTTGTATATTTTGCAGGGATGGTACCGGGAGAAGACTCGGTCTTGTCTCGAATTTGGAGAGGATTTTGTTAAAAACTAGAAGAGGACGAATCTCGAGCTTATATGGAGAATGAGGGCGGGAGAACAAGAGACATGTGCCCCAGATATCTTATTCTCTCAGAAAGAGAAAACAAAGATAGAAAGAGTGTGAAGAGAGAGAGATGGAAATGGAATAGCAACTCTTTCTCTCTTTTTCTCTCTCTCACTTTCCCTACGAGAAAAAGAGAGAAAGGAATAAAGAAAGGGAGAGAGAATAAGGGACAGAATAGAAAAATAGGAGAAAACAAAAGAAGAAATAGAGGGACAGAAGAATGAAATAGGAGAAAAACAAAAGCAGAAATAGAAAGAGGGGCAGGGAGAAAGAAGGAAATATAAAAATCATCTACATATCTCTCTCTCTCTCTTTCTCTCTCTCTCTCTCCCTCTCTCTCTCTCTCACACACACACACACACACGGATACACACACACACTCACAAATATACAGAGAGGAAGAAGAAAATTTAAAAAGGAGAGAGAAAACGATGGAGAGAAAGAAGAATAGAAGACAAATAGGAGAGAAAGGAAAGAGCAAAGAGAAAGAGGGTGGAGAGAGAGAAGGAAATAGAAAAATAACTATCTCTTCCACCCTCTCTTTTTCTAAATCTTTCTTTCTCTATCTCTCACTTTCCCTACCAAAAGGAGCGAGAATCAAAGAAGGAAGAGAGTAAGAAGGATAGAGGATGGAAACTGGAGAACAGCAAAAGAAGAAATATAAAAAGAGACAGCGAGAAAGAAGAAAATAGAAAATCATCTTCATCTTTCTCTCTCCCTTACACGCACACACACACACAAAGAGATAAGAGAAAGAGAGAGAGAGAAAGGGAAAAAAGAAAATTTAAAAAGAGAAATAACCTAATTTCCACACTTCCAGAACACTTTTCTAGAAGTATCATTGTCTGTTCATAGTCTTTAGCAAAGTTGTATTAGTGACCTATTAGTGTAAATATCAGCGCGTTATGCTCTATTCCTGGATAACAAAAGGGAGAACGGTAGAGAACAAAGAAGACAACAGTTTCGACAACAACGAAACAAGGGCTGAAACGGAGGGTGTGAAAGATTAATAGCAACACACAGCCAGAAGGAACGGTGCCAAAAAAAAGAGAGAGAGAAAAATCTGATCTTGTTTGCTTCAGTGTGGTTAAACTAATTGCTGACCGTAGTTTACCATCATGGGGCTGCCTGCTCCATTTAACTTTCTCCCCACCTACATCATTAATCTGTTCCACCGTGCGAATTTTTGACCACACGTTCCATCACCGTTTTGAACATTTATCTTCTCGTCTATTTCCTTTCCAGCCTTCCCCCCTGCCCCTGTTTTCTTCCACCCCCGTCGCGCACCGCCCGCACTCCAAAAAAACCTGTAGAGTCAATTTTCGTTCCCCCTCCGAAAACTGAAGCTCATGTGTTGTTTCGCATTTTCATATCTTACGGGCCATGGAGCGTGTTATGAGCTGTTTCGTTTGGCTGGCTAAGATAACTTTTCGCTGCAGTACCTTAAGATGGAGGGTTATGGAGAGAACGAAGGGGCGAGGGTATTTTGATTGTCACGGTGTACAACATATGTGATAATTTTGAATTTGTTGTTAACACGATACGTTAATAAGTCTTCTGAAAGACATTATCTATTGAACTGGCATGTTATGTTTCATCCAGTATAAATAATAAAGGATAAGTCGATCTTTTATACAGACTTTTAAAAGGTCTTTGACACAGTGCACCACGATAATACAGAAATTAGCCAAAACAGCCTTTCCCCACAATCTCTTCTCCCTTCCTACCTACAGAGATAAAAATGATGTGCTTGAATTAAGAAAATATGTATGGCTAAGTTTTCTGGTAACTGTAAACAAAAGTTGATAGCCTTTACAAAAATTAGAATTTTTTTATTTAAATTTTATGTAACTTTAAGCAAACGTGCAAAATTACTAAAATATTTTTTTTCTGGTAAATAATCACAAATATTTGGTTCCCAGAAATTATTGAATGGTTACTTCTAACAAACTTGTTATGTCTGTGTACGGAAAAGGTGACAATATGTCAATTGCAAAGGCAGAAAGTCAATTTTCTGTATGGCAGGAGTCTGACAGGAATGGAATCTTTGGCCCTTATTGTATTTCATCTTCATTAACGATGTGTTAGGCTTGCTTAATAAATCTCAAAAGCTAATCTTTGTTAAAATATTTGAGAAAATGAACTGGATAACCTGTTCCCTCGTGTGAAATTAATGAAGTTAGTCCCAACCTAGAGAAATGTGAACTCGTATCATTCACCCACAACAGACATCCTATTCCATATTCATACCCTATTTCCAATGTTGAAGCGTTAAGAGAGAATACCGTCACTCACCTTGGGGTCACTTTTGACCAAACACTATATTTCTATCTGCTTTCATAGAAGCTCATAGAAAAGGGGGAAACCTCTCTATTGCTGTGCTATGTACTCGTCTAAAGACGAGTATGTCAGTTATCTATGATCCACAAGTCCAAGAAAAAGATTGAAAAGAAAAGAGAAACTTCAAAGCAAACATTGAGATATTTCGTATTTGAACTTTATGGTAGGCTATATATTCAAAATTCACTCCTAGCAACACAGTACGCGGAATCTTGAGTGTTTCGTCACTCGAGGAAAGGAGGCAAATAAATCTAAACTTGTTATTAGAAAAATATATTCCTTTCATTTGAATTTTTTTGTTCCAAAATTGGATGTTAAATAAAGACCAGAAATACTCTCTTTCTAATCCCTCTCGGGAGAATCAAGTTGGCAGAAGTGCAACGCGTGAGGAGGATGTTATTCAACACAGTTTCTAAAGAAAAAGAATAAAGAAAGAAAGAAAACAACCCCAGAATAGACATGTTTAGGTCGAACTGCAACTTTGGTTCTATTCATTGATTTATTGATTTGGTGCTTTAAGTTCACTTTATGCACAGTAAGGCTAATCGGGACTGGACCTACAGTTTAAAGTGGAATCCGAACCACTATGTGCCTCCAGCAGGTATCTAACCCGGGAATATCCATTCATTGATTGGTTTATTTTGACTTCGATTTTGTCACATTTGGCTAAGCTGAGAATGAGTGATGGTATGATGAAATTCATAAAAGAACAATCACAAAGAACATCCATGCGCAGGCCGAAATTTGAACCCGTCATAATGTGCTGTGCTAACCACTCCGCCACCGGGGCCAGCTGGTTATAGTCATTGATGTTTTGTCTGCAATTAGGACGATTTATTTTAGATTATCTTCTTAAGTAAGTTAAGGTTAGATTGCGTTTCATTTTGACAGAACTAGATGTGTTTTTATTATTTTTCTATAATCTTGTAATTAAACTCCCTTTTCACTCCTGCCATTAAATGTAAATTGTAGGTTGAATTGTCATACGCGTAGTGTATATTATATCGTTCGGGTTAATTATGTTAATTATGCCCTTCCTGTTTATGTAATTGTGTAATTGAATTAATTAACAGTGTAATTGGACATGCACGTGTTGTGTTCCAAATAAATAAACAATGCTTTCGGATAATATTCTAATTCACAGTTTGCTATTTCGAAAAAAACTCAAACTATTCTCCATGGCGGGACAGATCCACCACATCAAATGTCGGACCAGGTGACAAACCCAATGCGGTTTCCCTGGTGGACACAATCACATACATTTCCATTTCCAATACACCAAATTCATACCATAGAACATGGGTGAGTGAACAGAGAGTAGCTAAAGATTTCCACACCGGGAACGCACTTGGCAACTAATTCTATGCTCTCCAACACCTCTGCACCTCCTCCACGTTGTGAGCATTTTTTTTTTGCATTCTACTTATTAACTCTCTTCCATAGTAATCTAGTTCAAAGAGTAACTATCTGATTCCGTAAGTAATTCGTAGTTACGATTTATCAATTTTAACGGTCTTTTTCTCTAACCAATGGGGAGGTTAGGGGGGTTCCACTATTGCCATTTGGACCTACGGCCAGTATAATCTTCGTAGGACTGTGTGTGCGTGTGCGTGTTCACCTGTATTTTGTCCTTGTGTGTGCTGAAGGCCCTATTACAGCCTCCACTTTTAACTGAAGTCAGAATATTTCAGTTTCCGACATTACAGCTGTGTTATTAGTAGACTTCGGATTTTAGGTTTTTACCCTATTTTTTCCTTTACAGGCATGTAAGAAATAATAAGTAGACCTCGGATTTTAGGGTTTTACCTATTTTATCCTTTACAGGTATGTAAGAAATAATAAGTAGACCTCGGATTTTAGGGTTTTGTCCTATTTTTTCCTTTACAGGTATGTAACAAATAATAAGTAGACCTCGGATTTTAGGTTTTTAACCTGTTTTTCCTTTACAGGTATGTAAGAAATAATAAGTAGACCTCGGATTTTAGGGTTTTAACCTATTTTATCCTTTACAAGTATGTATGAAATAATAAGTAGAACTCGGAGTTTAGGTTTTTAACCTATTTTATCCTTTACAGGTAGTTAAGAAATAATAAGTAGACCTCGGATTTTAGGTTTTAACCTATTTTATCCTTTACAGGTATTTAAGAAATAATAAGTAGACCTCGGATTTTAGGTTTTAACCTATTTTATCCTTTACAGGTATTTAAGAAATAATAAGTAGACCTTGGATTTTAGGTTTTTAACCTATTTTATCCTTTACAGGTATGTAAGAAATAATAAGTAGACCTCGGATTTTAGGTTTTTAACCTATTTTATCCTTTACAGGTATGTAAGAAATAATAAGTAGACCTCGGATTTTAGGTTTTTAACCTATTTTATCCTTTACAGGTATTTAAGAAATAATAAGTACACCTCGGATTTTAGGTTTTTAACCTATTTTATCCTTTACATGTATGTATGAAATAATAAGTAGACCTCGGATTTTAGGTTTTAACCTATTTTATCCTTTACAGGTATTTAAGAAATAATAAGTAGACCTCGGATTTTAGGTTTTTAACCTATTTTATCCTTTACAGGTATGTAAGAAATAATAAGTAGACCTCGGATTTTAGGTTTTTAACCTATTTTATCCTTTACAGGTATGTAAGAAATAATAAGTAGACCTCGGATTTTAGGTTTTTAACCTATTTTATCCTTTACAGGTATTTAAGAAATAATAAGTAGACCTCGGATTTTAGGTTTTTAACCTATTTTATCATTTACAGGTATGTAAGAAATAATAAGTAGACCTCGGATTTTAGGTTTTTAACCTATTTTATCCTTTACAGGTATTTAAGAAATAATAAGTACACCTCGGATTTTAGGTTTTTAACCTATTTTATCCTTTACAGGTATGTAAGAAATAATAAGTAGACCTCGGATTTTAGGTTTTTAACCTATTTTATCCTTTACAGGTATTTAAGAAATAATAAGTAGACCTCGGATTTTAGGTTTTTAACCTATTTTATCCTTTACAGGTATTTAAGAAATAATAAGTAGACCTCGGATTTTAGGTTTTTAACCTATTTTATCATTTACAGGTATGTAAGAAATAATAAGTAGACCTCGGAGTTTAGGTTTTTAACCTATTTTATCCTTTACAGGTATTTAAGAAATAATAAGTAGACCTCGGATTTTAGGTTTTAACCTATTTTATCCTTTACAGGTATTTAAGAAATAATAAGTAGACCTCGGAGTTTAGGTTTTTAACCTATTTTATCCTTTACAGGTATTTAAGAAATAATAAGTAGACCTCGGATTTTAGGTTTTAACCTATTTTATCCTTTACAGGTATTTAAGAAATAATAAGTAGACCTCGGATTTTAGGTTTTTAACCTATTTTATCCTTTACAGGTATGTAAGAAATAATAAGTAGACCTCGGATTTTAGGTTTTTAACCTATTTTATCCTTTACAGGTATGTAAGAAATAATAAGTAGACCTCGGATTTTAGGTTTTTAACCTATTTTATCCTTTACAGGTATTTAAGAAATAATAAGTAGACCTCGGATTTTAGGTTTTTAACCTATTTTATCATTTACAGGTATGTAAGAAATAATAAGTAGACCTCGGATTTTAGGTTTTTAACCTATTTTATCCTTTACAGGTATTTAAGAAATAATAAGTACACCTCGGATTTTAGGTTTTTAACCTATTTTATCCTTTACAGGTATGTAAGAAATAATAAGTAGACCTCGGATTTTAGGTTTTTAACCTATTTTATCCTTTACAGGTATTTAAGAAATAATAAGTAGACCTCGGATTTTAGGTTTTTAACCTATTTTATCCTTTACAGGTATTTAAGAAATAATAAGTAGACCTCGGATTTTAGGTTTTTAACCTATTTTATCATTTACAGGTATGTAAGAAATAATAAGTAGACCTCGGAGTTTAGGTTTTTAACCTATTTTATCCTTTACAGGTATTTAAGAAATAATAAGTAGACCTCGGATTTTAGGTTTTAACCTATTTTATCCTTTACAGGTATTTAAGAAATAATAAGTAGACCTCGGAGTTTAGGTTTTTAACCTATTTTATCCTTTACAGGTATTTAAGAAATAATAAGTAGACCTCGGATTTTAGGTTTTAACCTATTTTATCCTTTACAGGTATTTAAGAAATAATAAGTAGACCTCGGATTTTAGGTTTTTAACCTATTTTATCCTTTACAGGTATGTAAGAAATAATAAGTAGACCTCGGATTTTAGGTTTTTAACCTATTTTATCCTTTACAGGTATGTAAGAAATAATAAGTAGACCTCGGATTTTAGGTTTTTAACCTATTTTATCCTTTACAGGTATTTAAGAAATAATAAGTAGACCTCGGATTTTAGGTTTTTAACCTATTTTATCATTTACAGGTATGTAAGAAATAATAAGTAGACCTCGGATTTTAGGTTTTTAACCTATTTTATCCTTTACAGGTATTTAAGAAATAATAAGTACACCTCGGATTTTAGGTTTTTAACCTATTTTTATCCTTTACAGGTATGTAAGAAATAATAAGTAGACCTCGGATTTTAGGTTTTTAACCTATTTTATCCTTTACAGGTATGTAAGAAATAATAAGTAGACCTCGGAGTTTAGGTTTTTAACCTATTTTATCATTTACAGGCATGTAAGAAATAATAAGTAGACCTCGGATTTTAGGTTTTTAACATATTGTTTTCGTTAAAAAACGCAACAACTGATGAAGTTTTATAGTGCCTAAATTTCCAATAGTAAGTTCTGCCATTGCCGTAGGGTTAGGCAACACACATAACGTTATGCAAAATAGTACATATATCAGGATATAGGTGACCCATTTTCATTGACGGGAATTGTTCAGGAATTTTGAACTTTTTTAAGTTTTTTTGAACCTACTTCAGGAATTTTCGAGCCTAAGTTAAGATTTTTACGACTTATTTTAGGATTTTAGAGCCTATTTTAGTGTTTTTAGAACCTATTTTAGGATTTTAGAGCCTATTTTGGGAACCTAAAAGCACACTTTTTAGAACCTAAAAATCCGAGGTCTAGTTATTAGTTATATTTTAGATAAGGTAGGGGGCTGGACCATGTATCATGTGACGGGTGCAAAATAGGCTAAGTGCTGACGCACCCAAAATTTTAAATTCTATCAATCAGTGTAACCAACGGCTTACAGTGTATATTTTAGTGCGAAATTTACCACGTTTTAAGTAATTCAACAATAAACGACAGCCAGTTTCTTCAAGAAAACTTTTCTTGTGTAGGCAAATTCGCAAGATTACAATAATGGACGTCGTAGTCAGAACATGGGCTCGAAAGGAATGTATCGCAAGTGGAGGGTGGAAGGGAGAGAAGAGAATGTGCAAATAGAAGCAGAAGGGCGTAAGGGGATCAGGAAAGAACAGACTTTGCAAGGAGGGGGGTCAGAGTAACGTAAACACAGAACCCCCCAACGTACCATTAGCGGGAGTCAGCAGAAAACGCTAAACCTGCGATGCCGATGGTAATGGTTCAAGTCACCCGTAAGGATGTTACGGATGAGCGCTTGGCCCAGCTGTTGCGATATAAGGAATATGAAGAGCGAGATAAAGAGTCGTTGGAGGGAGGGAAGGAAACATCATGAAATTCATTAGTCTTCTTTTCCGGCCTGTTGTTTCCGGATACCTACACAAGAGAACGCAGCTTATGAAATGGAACTGTAGTTTGAAGAATATTTTGTGAGTTGGAACTCCGGCCTTCGTGAGCGGAGTGGACGAAGTAGTCTACCACAAAGTGTGGAGCAACGTCGGAAATACTTAGAGAAAAGGTGGACTCTGTTTAATTCGAATTACTCGTTACTTCGAGCAGAAGTTTATTCCCCTTGAAATCATCTTCAAAGATACATGTTTTTGTTAATTTGAATTTTGCATAATTCGAACTTTTCCTGTCCCCTTGGAGTTTCAATTAAAAAGAGTCCATATATATGTTTTGAAGTAACTAGTTACTTGTCACCAGTTACAAGTAACACTTACTTTTTGAGGAATTCTAACTGCAACTTTCTGAAGCAGTAACTGCAACAGAATTACTTTTTTGCAATGGAAGTAACGTAATCAACAGTTACCAGTTTATCATTGTTGCTGCTAAATTTAGAACACACACGCTTTATTGCAATTCTTCACTTTCATATTGCATACTGCCGGCCCTCGTGGCGGAGTGGTTAGCACATCGCGCTACGACGCCAGGGGTCCCGGGTTCGAATCCTGGCCTGTGAATTTGTGAGTGTTCATTCATCAATTTCATCATCATTACCCATCCCCATCTTCGCTAATTAGCCAAAAATGACACAAAAAACGAAGTAAAATAAAGCAAATCAATCAATCTAATTGCGTGCGGAGGCTTTAGTGTATTGAATGGATTGCTGCATTTATTTGGAAGGTGCAGTCGAGCTAAAAAGAAGTCATTATAGAGGAAGTGAATCTTGTTGATGAGAGTAGTAGAAGAACGGAATAAGCACGGTCGCTATTTAATATTCGCAATTAATTTGCACGTACTTATAACTAATTTGCACGGGTTTTAATTAATTTGCACGTACTTATAACTAATTTGCACGGGTTTTAATTAATTTGCACGTACTTAGAACTAATTCGCACGTACTTAGAATTCATTTGCACGTACTTAGAATACTTTACATTTATGTATTTGCATGTTTATAACTTTTATAAATATATAATTATTTATTTTATGAAAAATATGTATATAGAAGGTAATTAGAGGTACTAAACGCTATGCATATGTTTTTATATTCATTACTGCAAAGTATGTAATGTATAAATCGATAATATTAATGTTTATAATATTGAAAATAAGAGTTTATGGTTTATGAACCGCTATGAACGGTGGTAATGGGTGTAGGTACAGGTCCAATTACGAAAGAAGACGGTCCCGGTACTCGAACCCGAGATATGTAATGTTATTAATTAGTACTATGTAATAATGTATGTTATTATGGTATGAGACACGATGGTACGAGATGCTAGACAGAATACTGTCTCCGAATCTCGACTCGGCTGTGAAGGTAGACAGAGAGAATGAATTAATATTCCGCGCAGGTAGAGGAGAAAGGAATTTGGGGAGTGTGCGTTCAAGGTCAAATGACGTCAGAACGTCAGAACAAAGGAAGAACCTGATTGACCAATCAGAGAACGCGTCGGTAGGTTTTCAGAACCGGTTTTTTCAAGGTTAACCAGTACGCAAGAACAGGGGAAAGGTATGCAATACTGTAGGGCAGGGGAGGGATTCAACCAGACAACAAAGGATGTCTGGAAATGCGCAGCAAGGGTCAAATCTCTGAAGCTATGCGTCGCTTGTAGAACCGGTTTCCGCCGCCAATTAATATTCCGCTCAGGTTTGCCTTCAAGGCACAGGACGCTTTAGCGCAGAGTTTTTTTATCTGTACTATGAAGAAGGGAGAGCTATTAGGGACGGGGCATACAGTTTTCACCATTTGCTTTTATCACGGGGTAACGAACCTAGGACCCTTTGATTATTGATTTAGGTAGTAAATGTATGTTACTGTGTGCTATTTAACTTAATTTTGAGTTTATTTTTTACAAAAACTTTGACTTTATGTCAAACATTTTCACAGCTTATCCTTATTTTTACAAAAATAACACTATTTGTACTATTCAGGCAACATTTTTTATTAAATTTTGGACTCGCAAAGATATTTTTACAACTTTTTAACTTATTATTTTACAATTTTATGTTAATTTTTTACCAAAATAACACTATTTGTACTATTCAGGCAACACTTTTATTAAATTTTGGACTCACAAAGACATTTTTTTCAACGTTTAACTTACTATTTTACAACTTTATATTAATTTTTTACCAAAATAACACTATTTGTACTAATCAGCAACATTTTTTATTAAATTTTGGACTCACAAAGACATTTTTTCAACTTTTAACTTATTATTTTACAACTTTATGTTAATTTTTTACCAAAATAACACTATTTGTACTATTCAGGCAACATTTTTTATTAAATTTTGGACTCAGACATTTTTTCAACTTTTAACTTATTATTTTACAACTTTAAGTTAATTTTTTACCAAAATAACACTATTTGTACTATTCAAGCAACATTTTTTATTAAATTTTGGACTCACAAAGACATTTTTTTTCTACGTTTAACTTATTATTTTACAACTTTATATTAATTTTTTAAAAAAATAACACTATTTGTACTAATCAGGCAACATTTTTTATTAAATTTTGGACTCACAAAGACATTTTTTCAACTTTTAACTTATTATTTTACAACTTTATGTTAATTTTTACCAAAATAACACTATTTGTACTATTCAGGCAACATTTTTTATTAAATTTTGTATTTACAAAGAGATTTTTTCAACTTTTAATTTATTATTTACAAGTTTATGCCTATTTTTTTACTCAAATAACACAATTCTATCTGTCCAGGGTTCGAGTCCCTGTCTGGGCGATTACAATTTTTAAATTTTGTCATCGGATCTTGTGCAGAATGGATATAAAATATGTTTACAGTCTAACAGATTATTATTTATCTTAAAATTTTGCAAAAAAGCTTTTGAGTTTCTCAAATATCAGCATCTTTAGCTAAAAGTACAGCATAACCAGTATTATTATGATAGAAAAATTCTGGTGGTAGAAACTACACCTACTGTAATATCTCTGTGGTATTAACTTACATGCAGCCCATAACTTTTGGGACTGTTTCTCCTCCGTTACATTTCCTCGCCATTTACCCTTAGCGTCGCGATTAGCCTCAGAAGCAAAAACAGCAAAATCTTATATTTGTTCTTTTTATATCTCTGAAACCACCTATACTATAGAACTACATTTAATGAATTTTGCAGTCTTTCTGTTTGATCTGTTAAATAATCCAATCAATGAAAATATACTTACATAGAAAAATCCTGATATAGTTGGATTCTCAAAAATATATACAATCAGTGTTCTTGATACATTTAGCACCTGATATAGAATAAGTCGAAGTCTAGTTAGAGTTGGCCTGTAAGTGCTTCTGGTACAGTCTTGGACAGTTCTGCGTTGTAACGACCCTATTGAAAAAGCACTCAAGCAAGCCATCCATGTCTGACCACCAAGCGCCTTGTGACTAGACAACCCAAACAACATTGTAATTCTGCGGCTTGTATACCAGTCACGGGTATACATTTCTGTAAATTGAGCAGTGATGCCAATGAGAAATACGAGATGAAGATTGTCGGAAGTAATGTTTCGTGTTCTCGACATGGAATAATACTCTGTCCAAGTTACGTTCCTTTATTTAATGTTGTTTGGTAACAAACCTGACGGACTGGGTTTATATTTTCACTCCTTGCATTACACTAAGTTCTATATTTAACAGTTATATTAATGCTTTGAACGAAAATAATACCTAGAACAACATCCAACACACGTTCACACCACTCTTGTCACACACATGCACGTGAAAACGCACACACAAAGCTAAGTTTTAACTTCCAAGTGAATGTCCAAATGACAGTAAACGGAGAAGCATGATGTGGGAAACATGTGATATTTCACAGAAAGAATGCGTCTATTTTTGACATACGTGGTTTCTATTAATAGAGAATGAGACAATTATCAGAAATTAAGATGCATTTGCTTTTTCATGTGCTGAGAAAGGAAACAGACTGACTGGAAAAAAGAAAATGTAGTGCTATTGATAGTGTGTTGGTTAGCGTGCAGAACTTTCATCAGCGAGGCCTGGGTTCGATCCCCACCATGGGCAAACTTTTTTTATTATTCGCTTCCAGTGAACAAATTTATTATATTGTTTTCTAGGCATCTTAACGAAAGAATACACATCAAATTTAATATTTTATTCTGTCCTTTCATTCTTATAATAGGTTCTCTATCACAAGGGATATAGAGATTCTCTATCTTGACGAAGGATATTTTCTCAATAGTTCCGTAGCTACGATTCTCCAGTCCCTTCCCCTCACTTATTTATTTACTTTCTTCATATCTACTCACGAAATACCATGAATCTAACGAAAACACACAGATATAGTTAGAACAAGAAACACACCTCGCATCGAAGGTTCCAGGTTTGAGTTCTGGATTTATTGCGAGGGTGGATTATTCCTGTGTATCTATTTATCATCTTCGTCTAAAAAATATTTCTCACTATTCCCGTGATTAACTTAGGGAGAGACCAAAGCTACTCAAATAACAAAAGTACAGAAAACGCAAGACACACCTGGCTACGCATGTTACACCTTGGGAATTAGCAATTTGAAAATAAACTTTCGTTTTGGTGGACTAGTTTCTAAATCGTTTCGTGTTGTCTCGTTTGGAGTGTTGGCTAGCGTGTCGGACTTGCGTGCGGCCAACCTGAGTTCGAGCCCAGCAGAAGGTAACTTTTTTTTTGTCAAATTTCATCCAACCTTATTTATAAAATTCAGATTTCTTTAAAACCTTTTGAATTACATGCCACTTCGTATGTTAGTAATCTGAAAACAGCAAAGATGAACATTTCTTGTTCCGAAGCGACGATGTATTTGTGTATAAGTTAAAAGACAGTTATTTATTAGCGAAAAGCATGCAGCCACGTTATAACTGAGATCATAGTTGTCAGTGCTAATATGGCAATAGCTACATTATGTCGACACACCAACTTAACGTTCCCCGTAAAATGATTACCTTTCCACGTTTCAAAATCGTGGGTGCTGTCTAAAGTAAATACTTTGATACTTGCGTTTGCATGTTGGAATCCAAAGTAATATGATTTTCTTTCCCAGCAAATGACATTGAAACCATTAATAACTGTTTTTGCAATGTGATATTGATATCATATATTGAAAGATTAAAAATGGAGAATTTCTCTTAAACCAACTTATAAATACTACTGATGTGAAGCGTAAGATGACGATCAGAAAGCCTGAATGTTGCATTGAAAACTGTAGAGAACCATGACTGGCTTATGAACAGCGAAAAGTTTTTCTATGCTTCAATGGGATTTTAGATATTACTATAAATAAACAAGGGAGAAGAACACAGGTTGGTTTGATGAACTAATTTGTAAACTAAAAGTTTTAATTAAAGAAACAAAATACGTTCACGATTTAATATGTCATTCAATTTCAGGCACATTCCACCAACTGAAAGAGTATTTTCAAAATTAATAATATTTGGATAACCGACAAATCCAAACTTGACGTTGAGCCCGTAAAGCACTTGATAATTACAGAAATATACGTAATTTTACTTGAGCATGCCCTTAATTTTGTGTCTTGATTGTAGAAATAATGTGTTGCAACGAGCAGTAGTATGTTTTAGAGAGTGTTTAGAATCTATTGTGTACTGCATGAGAATACTGAAGTCATTCTTAGTTTCCTAATCAAATAAAAATTATTTATGGTAATCTTTGGTGACGGAGGAACAGTGTGGGAGGGAGACCAGCAGTCGGTAGGTAAGCCAAGGCCCTCACGGGCTGTAGAGCTATGGGATATTATTATTATAATCTTTAAAAAGGAAAACCTTTGTTTCTTTGCAGCTGTTAATGATAGAAATTCAATTGCAAACAAGGTACCAAATTAACAAATATTTCTCTTACATATTTGTGCTATGTGCTCGTATGCTTTATACAGGATGAGGAAGGAAGCAGATTGTTCTTGGGTAACCTGTCCTGCTTTTGTCAGAAAACCTGATCAGCATACTGAACCAAGCCATCATACGAGATACGACTTCAATAATAAGATCCGTTTCTACGGCCAACTAACTCCAAAAATGGTAATAAAATTGTCAGGGTGAGGAGACTGAGAAATAAATGCCTCCCATATTACATTATACTCTGTATGCCTAGTGTGGTTTGCCTGTCCCTAAAGAATAAGCTGAAGACAAGCCTCTGTCGATTGTAACGCGTGTAAAGTCTGTTCCAGCTTACAAATCACATGAAATACCTTCGCTCGCTTCAGTGTGCTGCAGAAGGTCATGTTCTACTGATAAGCAGACACCACGTGACTCCGCGGCCAACCGACAGCACCCCATAGAACATTCTGTAACTTTGCGAGGTTCCTTCGCATCATTGATAAAGCGCATGCGTGTAGGCCAAGGGCATTTTGCATAACTGGGTAACTAGCAGTAAGTTTGGATTCTGGATATTTTTTGAACTCGGAGAAAAGTAATGAAGTGCAGAAAAAACATTTTTTTTCTGTATGTTTTGATTGTGTGCTCAAATGTTGCAGTAAACATATCTCCTTGACACACAACAACAATTACATTAATCAGTCACTCCCGAGAAAAAAGGGCTTCAATGTTTGGAGACTTAGCAAGCGGTACTCACAAGACGAATATATTGTCCGTCTGTCAGAAGGCCCGGTGGTGTGGTGGTAGCGTGTTAGTTTGACACGCAGAAGGTACTTGGTTCGATTCCATTTGATTGCCTCCAATTTTTTTCTTAACTCAAGCAACGAATTATTTCATTTTATTTATTACACAGATTCTTATTTTATTTGCTGTGCGAATTGTTGAATTTCTAATTGAATTTTGTTTTCCAAACGTTTACGATAATTACTTGCGAATAGAATTATATTTATTCCTGGTTCATTTTCTCGAAAGAAATGTATACTTTTCACCAGGATAACATTTTTTGAATAAAAAACGTGGACAATTTAATATGTAAATGTTTGTAAAATGATGAGAAAAGTGGAAAACTATCTTAAAAAAATATTTCCATAAATAAAATTGAAAACGGTAAAATAGAGATTTCCACCCAAAAATTAAGTAAAAATATATTTCACCTTTATTTCAATAAATTATTAAATAAAATGCAAACATTTGTTGCTCGAGTTATTAAAATAAAATTGGGCAGTAGAACGGATATCGAACCCATAACCTTCGGCACGTGATACTTATTCGCTACTATGGGGCTACCTGTTCACTTTAATGTCATACAATAGCATCTCCTCATCAAGGCACTTGGAAAGCATTGAAACCTTCAAGCGCTTTTCCTCGGATTTTTTCTTCTTTTAAGTCCACTTTATGC